>NW_024544659.1:0-72156 GCF_018167655.1 Microtus oregoni
GGGTGCTCAGTGCACAGGGTGCTGGGTGCTCAGTGCTCGGGGTGCTGGGTGCTCAGTGCTCGGGGTGCTGGGTGCTCAGTGCTCGATGTGCTCGGTGCTCAGTGCTCAGGGTGCTCAATGCTCAGTACGTTGGGTGCTCACTACTCAGAGTGCTGCGTGCTCAGTGCTCAGGGTGCTGGGTGCTCAGTGCTCAGGGTGCTGGGTGCTCAGTGCTCAGGGTGCTGGGTGCTCAGTACTCAGGGTGCTGGGTGCTCAGTGCTCGGGGTGCTGGGTACTCAGTGCTCAGGGAGCTGGGAGCTCAGTACTCAGGGTGTTGGTTGCCCAGTACTCGGGGTGCTTTGTGCTCAGTACTCAGGGTGCTGGGTCCTCAGTACTCAGGGTGCTGGGTGCTCAGTACTCGGGTGCTGGCTGCTCAGTGCTCAGGGTGCTGGGTGCTCAGTGCTCGGGGTGCTGAGTGCTCAGTGCTCAGTACTCAGGGTGCTGGGTGCTTAGTACTCAGGGTGCTGGGTGCTCAGTGCTCAGTACTCAGGGTGCTGGGTGCTCAGTGCTCAGGGTGCTGGGTGCTCAGTGCTCAGGGTGCTGGGTGCTCAGTGCTCAGGGTGCTGGGTACTCAGTGCTCAGGGTGCTGGGTGCTCAGTACTCAGGGTACTGGGTGCTCAGTGCTCATTGTGCTGGGTGCTCAGTGCTCGGGGTGCTGGGTGCTCAGTGCTCGGGGTGCTGGGTGCTCAGTGCTCGATGTGCTCGGTGCTCAGTACTCAGTGTGCTGGGTGCTCAGTGCTCGAGTTGCTCAGTACTCAGGGTGCTGTATGTTCAGTGTTCAGGGTGCTGGGTGCTCAGTACTCAGGGTGCTCGGTGCTTAGTACTCAGGGTGCTGGGTGCTCAGTACTCCGGGTGCTGGGTGCTCAGTGCTCGGGGTGCTCGGTGCTCAGTACTCAGTGCTCAGGGTGCTCAGTGCTCAGTGCTCAGGGTGCTGGGTGTTCAGTACTCAGGGTGCTGGGTGCTCAGTACTCAGGGTGCTGGGTGCTCAGTACTCGGGGTGCTCGGTGCTCATTGCTCAGGGTCCTGGGTGCTTAGAACTCAGCGTGCTGGGTGCTCAGTACTCAGGGTGCTGGGTGCTCAGTGCTCAGGGTGCTGGGTGCTCAGTACTCAGGGTGCTGGGTGCTCAGTGCTCAGGGTGCTGGGTGCTCAGTACTCAGGGTGCTGGGCGCACAGTGCTCAGGGTGCTGGGTGCTCAGTACTCAGGGTGCTGGGAGCTCAGTGCTCAGGGTGATCGGTGCTCAGTACTCAGGGTGCTCAGTACTCAGGGTACTGGGTGCTCAGTGCTCAGGGTGCTGGGAGCTCAGTACTCAGGGTGCTGGGTGCTCAGTGCTCGGGGTGCTGGGTGCTCAGTGCTCAGGGTGATCGGTGCTCAGTACTCAGGGTGCTGGGTGCTCAGTGCTCAGGGTGCTGGGTGTTCAGTCCACAGGGTGCTCAGTGCTCAGGGTGCTGGGTGCTCAGTGCTCGCGGTGCTGGGTGCTCAGTGCTCGGGGTGCTGGGTGTTCAGTGCTCAGTGCTCAGGGTGCTGGGTGCTCAGTGCTCAGTGCTCAGGGTGCTGGTTGCTCAGTACTCAGGGTGCCGGGTGCTCAGTACTCAGGGTGCTGGGTGCTCAGTGCTCAGTGTGCTGGGTGCTCAGTACTCAGGGTGCTGGGTGATCAGTGCTCGGGTTGCTGGGTGCTCAGTGCTCAGGGTGCTGGGTGCTCAGTGCTCAGGGTGCTGGGTGCTCAGTACTCAGGGTGATGGGTGCTCAGTGCTCGGGTTGCTCGGTGCTCAGTACTCAAGGTGCTGGGTGCTCAGTGCTCAGGGTGCTGGGTGCTCAGTGATCAGGGTGCTGGGTGCTCAGTACTCAGGGTGCTCGGTGCTCAGTACTCAGGGTTCTCAGTGCTCAGTACTCAGGGTGCTGGGTACGAAGTGCTCAGGGTGCTGGGTGCTCAGTACTGAGGGTGCTCAGTGCTCAGTACTTAGGGTGCTTGCTGCTCAGTACTCAGGGTGCTCAGTGCTCAGTACTCGGTGTGCTGGGTGCTCAGTGCTCAGGGTGCTCAGTGCTCAGTGCTCGGGGTGCTGGGTGCTCAGTGCTCAGGGCGCTGGTTGCTCAGTACTCGGGGTGCTGGGTGCTCAGTACTCAGGGTGCTGGGTGCTCAGTACTCAGGGTGCTGGGTGCTCAGTACTCGGGTGCTGGGTGCTCAGTGCTCAGGGTGCTGGGTGCTCAGTGCTCAGGGTGCTGGGTGCTCAGTGCTCGGGGTGCTCGGTGCTCAGTACGTTGGGTGCTCACTACTCAGGGTGCTGTGTGCTCAGTGCTCAGGGTGCTGGGTGCTCAGTGCTCAGGGTGCTGGGTGCTCAGTGCTCAGGCTGCTGGGTGCTCAGTACTCAGGGTGTTGGTTGCCCAGTACTCGGGGTGCTTTGTGCTCAGTACTCAGGGTGCTGGGTGCTCAGTACTCATGGTGCTGGGTGCTCAGTACTCGGGTGCTGGGTGCTCAGTGCTCAGGGTGCTGGGTGCTCAGTGCTCGGGGTGCTGGGTGCTCAGTGCTCAGTACTCAGGGTGCTGGGTGCTTAGTACTCGGGGTGCTGGGTGCTCAGTGCTCAGTACTCAGGGTGCTGGGTGCTCAGTGCTCAGGGTGCTGGGTGCTCAGTGCTCAGGGTGCTGGGTGCTCAGTGCTCAGGGTGCTGGGTACTCAGTGCTCAGGGTGCTGGGTGCTCAGTACTCAGGGTACTGGGTGCTCAGTGCTCAGGGTGCTGGGTGCTCAGTGCTCGGGGTGCTGGGTGCTCAGTGCTCGGGGTGCTGGGTGCTCAGTGCTCGATGTGCTCGGTGCTCAGTACTCAGTGTGCTGGGTGCTCAGTGCTCGAGGTGCTCGGTACTCAGGGTGCTGTATGTTCAGTGTTCAGGGTGCTGGGTGCTCAGTACTCAGGGTGCTCGGTGCTTAGTACTCAGGGTGCTGGGTGCTCAGTACTCCGGGTGCTGGGTGCTCAGTGCTCGGGGTGCTCGGTGCTCAGTACTCAGTGCTCAGGGTGCTCAGTGCTCAGTGGTCAGGGTGCTGGGTGTTCAGTACTCAGGGTGCTGGGTGCTCAGTACTCAGGGTGCTGGGTGCTCAGTACTCGGGGTGCTCGGTGCTCATTGCTCAGGGTGCTGGGTGCTCAGTACTCAGGGTGCTGGGTGCCCAGTACTCAGGGTGCTGGGTGCTCAGTGCTCAGGGTTCTGGGTACTCAGTTCTCAGGGTGCTCAGTGCTCAGTACTCGGGGTGCTGGGTGCTCATTCTTGGGGTGCTGGGTGCTCAGTGCTCGGGGTGCTGGGTGCGCAGTACTCAGGGTGCTGGGTGCTCAGTGCTCAGGGTGCTGGGTGTTCAGTACTCAGGGTGCTGGGTGCTCAGTGCTCAGGGTGCTGGGTGCTCAGTACTCAGGGTGCTGGGCGCACAGTGCTCAGGGTGATCGGTGCGCAGTACTCAGGGTGCTGGGAGCTAAGTGCTCAGGGTGATCGGTGCTCAGTACTCAGGGTGCTCAGTACTCAGGGTACTGGGTGCTCAGTGCTCGGGGTGCTGGGAGCTCAGTACTCAGGGTGCTGGGTGCTCAGTGCTCGGGGTGCTGGGTGCTCAGTGCTCAGGGTGATCGGTGCTCAGTACTCAGGGTGCTGGGTGCTCAGTGCTCAGGGTGCTGGGTGTTCAGTCCACAGGGTGCTCAGTGCTCAGGGTGCTGGGTGCTCAGTGCTCGGGGTGCTGTGTGCTCAGTGCTCGGGGTGCTGGGTGTTCAGTGCTCAGTGCTCAGGGTGCTGGGTGCTCAGTGCTCGGGTTGCCGGGTGCTCAGTGCTCAGTACTCAGGGTGCTGGGTGCTTAGTACTCGGGGTGCTGGGTGCTCAGTGCTCAGTACTCAGGGTGCTGGGTGCTCAGTGCTCAGGGTGCTGGGTGCTCAGTGCTCAGGGTGCTGGGTGCTCAGTGCTCAGGGTGCTGGGTACTCAGTGCTCAGGGTGCTGGGTGCTCAGTACTCAGGGTACTGGGTGCTCAGTGCTCAGGGTGCTGGGTGCTCAGTGCTCGGGGTGCTGGGTGCTCAGTGCTCGATGTGCTCGATGCTCAGTACTCAGTGTGCTGGGTGCTCAGTGCTCGAGGTGCTCAGTACACAGGGTGATGTATGTTCAGTGTTCAGGGTGCTGGGTGCTCAGTGCTCGGGGTGCTCGGAGCTCAGTACTCAGGGTGCTGGGTGCTCAGTGCTCGGGGTGCTCGGTTCTCAGTACTCAGGGTGCTGGGTGCTCAGTGCTCAGGGTGCTCGATGCTCAGTACGTTGGGTGCTCACTACTCAGAGTGCTGCGTGCTCAGTGCTCAGGGTGCTGGGTGCTCAGTGCTCAGGGTGCTGGGTGCTCAGTGCTCAGGGTGCTGGGTGCTCAGTGCTCAGTACTCAGGGTGCTGGGTGCTTAGTACTCGGGGTGCTGGGTGCTCAGTGCTCAGTACTCAGGGTGCTGGGTGCTCAGTGCTCAGGGTGCTGGGTGCTCAGTGCTCAGGGTGCTGGGTGCTCAGTGCTCAGGGTGCTGGGTACTCAGTGCTCAGGGTGCTGGGTGCTCAGTACTCAGGGTACTGGGTGCTCAGTGCTCAGGGTGCTGGGTGCTCAGTGCTCGGGGTGCTGGGTGCTCAGTGCTCGGGGTGCTGGGTGCTCAGTGCTCGATGTGCTCGGTGCTCAGTACTCAGGGTGCTGGGTGCTCAGTGCTCGAGGTGCGCAGTACTCAGGGTGCTGTATGTTCAGTGTTCAGGGTGCTGGGTGCTCAGTACTCTGGGTGCTCGGTGCTTAGTACTCAGGGTGCTGGGTGCTCAGTACTCCGGGTGCTGGGTGCTCAGTGCTCGGGGTACTCGGTGCTCAGTACTCAGTGCTCAGGGTGCTCAGTGCTCAGTGCTCAGGGTGCTGGGTGTTCAGTACTCAGCGTGCTGGGTGCTCAGTACTCAGGGTGCTGGGTGCTCAGTACTCGGGGTGCTCGGTGCTAATTGCTCAGGGTGCTGGGTGCTCAGTACTCAGGGTGCTGGGTGCTCAGTACTCAGGGTGCTGGGTGCTCAGTGCTCAGGGTGCTGGGTACTCAGTTCTCAGGGTGCTCAGTGCTCAGTACTAGGGGTGCTGGGTGCTCATTCTTGGGGTGCTGGGTGCTCAGTGCTCGGGGTGCTGGGTGCGCAGTACTCAGGGTGCTGGGTGCTCAGTGCTCAGGGTGCTGGGTGCTCAGTACTCAGGGTGCTGGGTGCTCAGTGCTCAGGGTCCTGGGTGCTCAGTACTCAGGGTGCTGGGCGCACAGTGCTCAGGGTGCTGGGTGCTCAGTACTCAGGGTGCTGGGAGCTCAGTGTTCAGGGTGATCGGTGCTCAGTACTCAGGGTGCTCAGTATTCAGGGTACTGGGTGCTCAGTGCTCGGGGTGCTGGGAGCTCAGTACTCAGGGTGCTGTGTGCTCAGTGCTCGGGGTGCTGGGTGCTCAGTGCTCAGGGAGATCGGTGCTCAGTACTCAGGGTGCTGGGTGCTCAGTGCTCAGGGTGCTGGGTGTTCAGTCCACAGGGGGCTCAGTGCTCAGGGTGCTGGGTGCTTAGTGCTCGGGGTGCTGGGTGCTCAGTGCTCGGGGTGCTGGGTGTTCAGTGCTCAGTGCTCAGGGTGCTGGGTGCTCAGTGCTCGGGGTGCTGGGTGCTCAGTGTTCAGTACTCAGGGTGCTGGGTGCTTAGTACTCCGGGTGCTGGGTGCTCAGTGCTCAGTACTCAGGGTGCTGGGTGCTCAGTGCCCAGGGTGCTGGGTGCTCAGTGCTCAGGGTGCTGGGTGCTCAGTGCTCAGGGTGCTGGGTATTCAGTGCTCAGGGTGCTGGGTGCTCAGTACTCAGGGTACTGGGTGCTCAGTGCTTAGGGTGCTGGGTGCTCAGTGCTCGGGGTGCTGGGTGCTCAGTGCTCGGGGTGCTGGGTGCTCAGTGCTCGATGTGCTCGGTGCTCAGTACTCAGTGTGCTGGGTGCTCAGTGCTCGAGGTGCTCAGTACTCAGGGTGCTGTATGTTCAGTGTTCAGGGTGCTGGGTGCTCAGTACTCAGGGTGCTCGGTGCTTAGTACTCAGGGTGCTGGGTGCTCAGTACTCCGGGTGCTGGGTGCTCAGTGCTCGGTGTGCTCGGTGCTCAGTACTCAGTGCTCAGGGTGCTCAGTGCTCAGTGCTCAGGGTGCTGGGTGTTCAGTACTCAGGGTGCTGGGTGCTCAGTGCTCAGGGTGCTGGGTGCTCAGTACTCAGGGTGTTGGTTGCCCAGTACTCGGGGTGCTTTGTGCTCAGTACTCAGGGTGCTGGGTGCTCAGTACTCAGTGTGCTGGGTGCTCAGTACTCGGGTGCTGGGTGCTCAGTGCTCAGGGTGCTTGGTGCTCAGTGCTCGGGGTGCTGGGTGCTCAGTGCTCGGTACTCAGGGTGCTGGGTGCTTAGTACTCGGGGTGCTGGGTGCTCAGTGCTCAGTACTCAGGGTGCTGGGTGCTCAGTGCTCAGGGTGCTGGGTACTCAGTTCTCAGGGTGCTCAGTGCTCAGTACTCGGGGTGCTGGGTGCTCATTCTTGGGGTGCTGGGTGCTCAGTGCTCGGGGTGCTGGGTGCGCAGTACTCAGGGTGCTGGGTGCTCAGTGCTCAGGGTGCTGGGTGCTCAGTACTCAGGGTGCTGGGTGCTCAGTGCTCAGGGTCCTGGGTGCTCAGTACTCAGGGTGCTGGGCGCACAGTGCTCAGGGTGCTGGGTGCTCAGTACTCAGGGTGCTGGGAGCTCAGTGCTCAGGGTGATCGGTGCTCAGTACTCAGGGTGCTCAGTATTCAGGGTACTGGGTGCTCAGTGCTCGGGGTGCTGGGAGCTCAGTACTCAGGGTGCTGTGTGCTCAGTGCTCGGGGTGCTGGGTGCTCAGTGCTCAGGGTGATCGGTGCTCAGTACTCAGGGTGCTGGGTGCTCAGTGCTCAGGGTGCTGGGTGTTCAGTCCACAGGGTGCTCAGTGCTCAGGGTGCTGGGTGCTTAGTGCTCGGGGTGCTGGGTGCTCAGTGCTCGGGGTGCTGGGTGTTCAGTGCTCAGTGCTCAGGGTGCTGGGTGCTCAGTGCTCGGGGTGCTGGGTGCTCAGTGCTCAGTACTCAGGGTGCTGGGTGCTTAGTACTCCGGGTGCTGGGTGCTCAGTGCTCAGTACTCAGGGTGCTGGGTGTTCAGTGCCCAGGGTGCTGGGTGCTCAGTGCTCAGGGTGCTGGGTGCTCAGTGCTCAGGGTGCTGGGTACTCAGTGCTCAGGGTGCTCGGTGCTCAGTACTCGGGGTGCTGCGTGCTCATTCTTGGGGTGCTGGGTGCTCAGTGCTCGGGGTGCTTGGTGCGCCGTACTCAGTGTGCTGGGGGCTCAGTGCTCAGGGTGCTGGGTGCTCAGTACTCAGGGTGCTGGGTGCTCAGTGCTCAGGGTGCTGGGTGCTCAGTACTCAGGGTGCTGGGCGCACAGTGCTCAGGGTGCTGGGTGCTCAGTACTCAGGGTGCTGGGAGCTCAGTGCTCAGTGTGATCGGTGCTCAGTACTCAGGGTGCTCAGTACTCAGGGTACTGGGTGCTCAGTGCTCGGGGTGCTGGGTGCTCAGTGCTCAGGGAGATCGGTGCTCAGTACTCAGGGTGCTGGGTGCTCAGTGCTCAGGGTGCTGGGTGTACAGTCCACAGGGTACTCAGTGCTCAGGGTGCTGGGTGCTCAGTGCTCGGGGTGCTGGGTGCTCAGTGCTCGGGGTGCTGGGTGTTCAGTGCTCAGTGCTCAGGGTGCTGGGTGCTCAGTGCTCAGTGCTCAGGGTGCTGGGTGCAAAGTGCTCGGGGTGCTCGGTGCTCAGTACGTTGGGTGCTCACTACTCAGGGTGCTGTGTGCTCAGTGCTCAGGGTGCTGGGTGCTCAGTGCTCAGGGTGGCGGGTGCTCAGTGCTCAGGGTGCTGGGTGCTCAGTACTCAGGGTGCTGGGTGCTCAGTGCTCGGGGTGCTGGGTGCTCAGTGCTCAGGGTGCTGGGTGCTCAGTACTCAGGGTGCTGGGTGCTCAGTACTCGGGGTGCTGTGTGCTCAGTACTCAGGGTGCTGGGTGCTCAGTACTCAGGGTGCTGGGTGCGCAGTACTCGGGTGCTGGGTGCTCAGTGCTCAGGGTGCTGGGTGCTCAGTGCTCGGGGTGCTGGGTGCTCAGTGCTCAGTACTCAGGGTGCTGGGTGCTCAGTGCTCTGGGTGCTGCGTGCTCAGTGCTCAGTACTCAGGGTGCTGGGTGCTCAGTGCTCAGCGTGCTGGGTGCTCAGTGCTCAGGGTGCTGGGTGCTCAGTCCTCAGGGTGTTCATTGCTCAGGGTGCTGGGTGCTCAGTACTCAGGGTGCTGGGCGCTCAGTGCTCAGGGTGCTCAGTGCTCGGGGCGCTGGGTGCTCAGTGCTCCGGGTACTCAGAGCTCAGTACTCAGGGTGCTGGGTGCTCAGTGCTCGGGGTGCTCGGTTCTCAGTACTCAGGGTGCTGGGTGCTCAGTGCTCAGGGTGCTCGATGCTCAGTACGTTGGGTGCTCACTACTCAGGGTGCTGCGTGCTCAGTGCTCAGGGTGCTGGGTGCTCAGTGCTCAGGGTGCTGGGTGCTCAGTGCTCAGGGTGCTGGGTGCTCAGTACTCAGGGTGCTGCGTGCTGAGTGCTCGGGGTGCTGGGTGCTCAGTGCTCAGGGTGCTGGGTGCTCAGTACTCAGGGTGTTGGTTGCCCAGTACTCGGGGTGCTTTGTGCTCAGTACTCAGGGTGCTGGGTGCTCAGTACTCAGGGTGCTGGGTACTCAGTACTCGGGTGCTGGGTGCTCAGTGCTCAGGGTGCTGGGTGCTCAGTGCTCAGGGTGCTGGGTGCTCAGTGCTCGGGGTGCTGGGTGCTCAGTGCTCAGTACTCAGGGTGCTGGGTGCTCAGTGCTCGAGGTGCTGCGTGCTCAGTGCTCAGTACTCAGGGTGCTGGGTGCTCAGTGCTCAGGGTGCTGTGTGCTCAGTGCTCAGGGTGCTGGGTGCTCAGTCCTCAGGGTGTTCATTGCTCAGGGTGCTGGGTGCTCAGTACTCAGGGTGCTGGATGCTCAGTGCTCAGGGTGCTCGGTGCTCGGGGCGCTGGGTGCTCAGTGCTCGGGGTGCTCGGAGCTCAGTACTCAGGGTGCTGGGTGCTCAGTGCTCGGGGTGCTCGGTTCTCAGTACTCAGGGTGCTGGGTGCTCAGTGCTCAGGGTGCTCGATGCTCAGTACGTTGGGTGCTCACTACTCAGGGTGCTGCGTGCTCAGTGCTCAGGGTGCTGGGTGCTCAGTGCTCAGGGTGCTGGGTGCTCAGTGCTCAGGGTGCTGGGTGCTCAGTACTCAGGGTGCTGGGTGCTCAGTGCTCAGGGTGCTGGGTGCTCAGTGCTCAGGGTGCTGGGTGCTCAGTACTCAGCGTGTTGGTTGCCCAGTACTCGGGGTGCTTTGTGCTCAGTACTCAGGGTGCTGGGTGCTCAGTACTCAGGGTGCTGGGTGCTCAGTACTCGGGTGCTGGGTCCTCAGTGCTCAGGGTGCTGGGTGCTCAGTGCTCGGGGTGCTGGGTGCTCAGTGCTCAGTACTCAGGGTGCTGGGTGCTTAGTACTCGGGGTGCTGGGTGCTCAGTGCTCAGTACTCTGTGTGCTGGGTGCTCAGTGCTCAGGGTGCTGGGTGCTCAGTGCTCAGGGTGCTGGGTGCTCAGTGCTCAGGGTGCTGGGTACTCAGTGCTCAGGGTGCTGGGTGCTCAGTACTCAGGGTGCTGGGTGCTCAGTGCTCAGGGTGCTGGGTGCTCAGTGCTCGGGGTGCTGGGTGCTCAGTACTCGTTGTGCTGGGTGCTAAGTGCTCAGGGTGCTGGGTGCTCAGAACTCAGGGTGCTGGGTTCTCAGTACTCAGGGTGCTCAGTGCTTAGTACTCAGCGTGCTGGGTGCTCAGTGCTCAGGGTGCTCGGTGCTCAGTGCTCGGGGTGCTGAGTGCTCAGTGCTCAGGGTGCTGGGTGCTCAGTACTCAGGTTGCTGGGTGCTCAGTACTCAGGGTGCTGGGTGCTCAGTACTCGGGTGCTTGGTGCTCAGTACTCAGGGTGCTGGGTGCTCAGTACTCGGGTGCTGGGTGCTCAGTGTTCAGGGTGCTGGGTGCTCAGTGCTCGGGGTGCTGGGTGCTCAGTGCTCAGTACTCAGGGTGCTGGGTGCTCAGTGCTCGGGGTGCTGGGTGCTCAGTGCTCAGGGTGCTGGGTGCTCAGTGCTCGGGGTGCTGGGTGCTCAGTGCACAGTACTCAGGGTGCTGGGTGCTCAGTGCTCGGGGTGCGGGGCGCTCAGTACTCAGGGTGCTGGGTGCTCAGTACTCAGGGTGCTGGGTGCTCAGTGCAGAGGGTGCTGGGTGCTCAGTGCTCGTGGTGCTGGGTGCTCAGTGCTCAGTACTCAGGGTGCTGGGTGATCAGTGCTCGGGCTGCTGGGTGCTCAGTGCTCAGGGTGCTGGGTGCTCAGTGCTCAGGGTGCTGGGTGCTCAGTGCTCGTGGTGCTGGGTGCTCAGTGCTCAGTACTCAGGGTGCTGGGTGATCAGTGCTCGGGCTGCTGGGTGCTCAGTGCTCAGGGTGCTGGGTGCTCAGTGCTCGTGGTGCTGGGTGCTCAGTGCTCAGTACTCAGGGTGATGGGTGCTCAGTGCTCAGGGTGCTGGTTGCTCAGTGCTCAGGGTGCTGGGTACTCAGTGCTCGGGGTGCTGGGTGCTCAGTACTCAGGGTGCTGGGTGCTCAGTACACATGGTGCTGGGTTCTCAGTGCTCGGGTTGCTGGGTGCTCAGTGCTCCGGGTGCTGGGTGCTCAGTGCTCGGGGTGCTGTGTGTTCAGTGCTCAGGGTGCTGGGTGTTCAGTACTCAGGATGCTGGGTGCTCAGTACTCAGGGTTCTCATTGCTCAGGGTGCTGGGTGCTCAGTACTCAGGGTGCTGGGTGCTCAGTACTCAGGGTGCTCAGTGCTCAGTACTCAGGGTGCTCAGTGCTCAGTACTCAGGGTGCTCGGTGCTCAGGGTGCTGGGTGCTCAGTGCTCGGGGTGCTCGGTGCTCAGTACTCAGGGTGCTGGGTGCTCAGTACTCAGGGAGCTGGGTGCTCAGTGCTCAGGGTGCTGGGTGCTCAATGCTCAGGGTGCTGGGTGCTCAGTACTCAGGGTGCTCGGTGCTCGGGGTGCTGGGTGCTCGGTGCTCGGGGTGCTCGGTGCTCAGTGCTCAGGGTGCGCGGTACTCAGTGCTCGGGGTGCTGGGTGCTCAGTGCTCAGTACTCAGGGTGCTGAGCGCTCAGTCCTCGGGGTGCTGGTTGCTCAGTGCTCAGTACTCAGGGTGCTGGGTGCTCAGTGCTCAGGGTGCTTGGTGCTCAGTGCTCAGTCCTCAGGGTGCTGGGTGCTCAGTGCTCAGGGTGCTGGGTGCTCAGTGCTCAGGGTGCTGGGTGCTCAGTGCTCCTGATGCTGGGTGCACAGTGCTCAGGGTGCTGGGTGCTCAGTACTCAGGGTGCTGGGTGCTCAGTACTCGGGGTGCTGGGTGCTCAGTACTCAGGGTGCTGGGTGCTCAGTACTCAGGGTGCTGGGTGCTCAGTATTCGGGTGCTGGGTGCTCAGTGCTCAGGGTGTTGGGTGCTCAGTGCTCGGGGTGCTGGTTGCTCAGTGCTCAGTCCTCAGGGTGCTGGGTGCTCAGTGCTAGGGGTGCTGGGTGCTCAGTGCTCAGGGTGCTGGGTGCTCAGTGCTCGTGGTGCTGGGTACTCAGTGCTCAGGGTGCTGGGTGCTCAGTACTCAGGGTGCTGGGTGCTCAGTACTCGGGGTGCTGGGTGATCAGTACTCAGGGTGCTGGGTGCTCAGTACTCAGGGTGCTGGGTGCTCAGTGCTCAGGGTGCTGGATGCTCAGTACTCAGGGTGCTAGGTGCACGGTGCTCAGTACGCTGGGTGCTCAGTACTCAGGGTGCTGGGTGCTCAGTACTCAGGGTGCTCGGTGCTCAGTACTCAGGGTGCTGGGTGCTCAGTGCTCGGGGTGCTGGGTGCTCAGTACTCAGGGTGCTCAGTGCTCAGTACTCAGCGTGCTGGGTGCTCAGTGCTCAGGGTGCTCGGTGCTCAGTACTCAGGGTGCTCAGTGCTCAGTACTCAGCGTGCTGGGTGCTCAGTGCTCAGGGTGCTCGGTGCTCAGTACTCAGGGTGCTCAGTGCTCAGTACTCAGCGTGCTGGGTGCTCAGTGCTCAGGGTGCTCGGTGCTCATTACTCAGGGTTCTCAGTGCTCAGTACTCAGCGTGCTGGGTGCTCAGTGCTCGGGGTGCTGGGTGCTCAGTACTCAGGGTGCTGGGTGCTCAGTACTCGTTGTGCTGGGTGCTAAGTGCTCAGGGTGCTGGGTGCTCAGAACTGAGGGTGCTGGGTGCTCAGTACTCAGGGTGCTCAGTGCTCAGTACTCAGCGTGCTGGGTGCTCAGTGGTCAGGGTGCTCGGTGCTCATTAATCAGGGTGCTCAGTGCTCAGTACTCAGCGTGCTGGGTGCTCAGTGCTCGGGGTGCTGGGTGCTCAGTACTCAGGGTGCTGGGTGCTCAGTACTCGTTGTGCTGGGTGCTAAGTGCTCAGGGTGCTGGGTGCTCAGAACTGAGGGTGCTGGGTGCTCAGTACTCAGGGTGCTCAGTGCTCAGTACTCAGCGTGCTGGGTGCTCAGTACTCAGGGTGCTCAGTGCTCAGTACTCAGCGTGCTGGGTGCTCAGTGCTCAGGGTGCTCGGTGCTCATTACTCAGGGTGCTCAGTGCTCAGTACTCAGCGTGCTGGGTGCTCAGTGCTCAGGGTGCTCGGTGCTCATTACTCAGGGTGCTCAGTGCTCAGTACTCAGCGTGCTGGGTGCTCAGTGCTCGGGGTGCTGGGTGCTCAGTACTCAGGGTGCTGGGTGCTTAGTACTCAGGGTGCTCGGTCCTCAGTGCTCAGGGTGCTTGGTGCTTAGTACTCAGAGAGCAGGGTGCTCAATGCTCAGGGTGCTCAGTGCTCAGTACTCAGGGTGCTCGGTGCTCAGTGATCAGGCTGCTCAGTGCTCAGTACTCAGGGTGCTCAGTGCTCAGTGCTCTGGGTGCTGGGTGCTCAGTGCTCGGGGTGCTGGGTGCTCAGTGCTCAGGGTGCTGGGTGCTCAGTACTAAGGGTGCTCAGTGCTCAGGGTGCTGGGTGCTCAGTGCTCGGGGTAATGGGTACTCAGTGCTCAGTACACAGGGTGCTGGGTGCTCAGTGCTCTGGGTGCTGGGTGCTCAGTACTCAGTACTCAGGGTGCTGGGTGCTCAGTGCTCGGGGTGCTGGGTGGTCAGTGCTCGGGGTGCTGGGTGCTCAGTACTCGGGGTGCTGGGTGCTCAGTCCTCAGGGTGTTGGGTGCTCAGTACTCCGGGTGCTGGGTGCTCAGTTCTCGGGGTGCTCGGTGCTCAGTACTCAGTGATCAGGGTGCTGAGTGCTCAGTGCTCAGGGTGCTGGGTGTTCAGTACTCAGGGAGCTGGGTGCTCAGTACTCAGGGTGCTGGGTGCTCAGTGCTCAGGCTGCTGGGTGCTCAGTACTCGGGGTGCTCGGTGCCCAGTGCTCAGGGTGCTGGGTGCTCAGTACTCAGGGTGCTGGGTACTCAGTGCTCAGGGTGCTCGGTGCTCAGTACTCGGGGTGCTGGGTGCTCATTCTCGGGGTGCTGGGTGCTCAGTGCTCGGGGTGCTGGGTGCTCAGTACTCAGGGTGCTGGGTGCTCAGTGCTCAGGGTGCTGGGTGCTCAGTACTCAGGGTGCTGGGTGCTCAGTGCTCAGGGTGCTGGGTGCTCAGTACTCAGGGTGCTGGGTGCTCAGTGCTCAGGGTGCTGGGTGCTCAGTACTCAGGGTGCTGGGAGCTCAGTGCTCAGGGTGATCGGTGCTCAGTACTCAGGGTGCTCAGTGCTCAGGGTGCTTGGTGCTCAGTGCTCAGGCTGCTGGGTGCTCAGTACTCAGGGTTCTCATTGCTCAGGGTGCTGGGTGCTCAGTACTCAGGGTGCTGGGTGCTCAGTACTCAGGGTGCTCAGTGCTCAGGACTCAGGGTGCTCAGTGCTCAGTACTCAGGGTGCTCGGTGCTCAGGGTGCTGGGTGCTCATTGCTCCGGGTGCTGGGTGCTCATTGCTCGCGGTGCTACATGCTCAGTGCTCGGGGTGCTCGGTGCTCAGTACTCAGGGTGCTGGGTACTCAGTGCTCAGGGTGCTCGGTGCTCAGTACTCGGGGTGCTGGGTGCTCATTCTCGGGGTGCTTGGTCCTCAGTGCTCGGGGTGCTGGGTGCTCAGTACTCAGGGTGCTGGGTGCTCAGTGCTCAGGGTGCTGGGTGCTCAGTACTCATGGTGCTGGGTGCTCAGTGCTCAGGGTGCTGGGTGCTCAGTACTCAGGGTGCTGGGTGCTCAGTGCTCAGGGTGCTGGGTGCTCAGTACTCAGGGTGCTGGGAGCTCAGTGCTCAGGGTGATCGGTGCTCAGTACTCAGGGTGCTCAGTACTCAGGGTGCTGGGTGCTCAGTGCTCGGGGTGCTGGGTGCTCAGTATTCAGGGTGCTGGGTGCTCAGTGCTTTGGGTTCTGGGTGCTCAGTGCTCAGGGTGATCGGTGCTCAGTACTCAGGGTGCTGGGTGCTCAGTGCTCAGGGTGCTGGGTGCTCAGTCCTCAGGGTGCTTAGTGCTCAGGGTTCTGGGTGCTCAGTGCTCGGGGTGCTCGGTGCTCAGTACTCAGGGTGCTGAGTGCTCAGTACTCAGGGTGCTGGGTGCTCAGTACTCAGGGTGCTGGGTGCTCAGTGCTCAGGTTGCTGGGTGATCAGTGCTCAGGGTGCTGGGTGCTCAGTGCTCAGCGTGCTGGGTGCTCAGTGCTTGGTGTGCTCGGTGCTCAGTACGTTGGGTGCTCACTACTCAGGGTGCTGGGTGCTCAGTGCTCGGGGTGATCCGTGCTCAGTACTCAGGTTGCTGGGTGCTCAGTGCTCTGGGTGCTCAGTGCTCAGTACGTTGGGTGCTCACTACTCAGGGTGCTGGGTGCTCAGTGCTCAGGGTGCTGGGTGCTCAGTGCTCAGGGTGCTTGGTGCTCTGTGCTCAGGGTGCTGGGTGCTCAGTACTCAGGGTGCTGGTTGCTCAGTACTCAGGGTGCTCAGTGCTCAGTACTCAGGGTGCTCGGTGCTCAGTACTCGGGGTGCTGGGTGCTCATTCTCGGGGTGCTTGGTGCTCAGTGCTCGGGGTGCTGGGTGCTCAGTACTCAGGGTGCTGGGTGCTCAGTGCTCAGGGTGCTGGGTGCTCAGTACTCAGGGTGCTGGGTGCTCAGTGCTCAGGGTGCTGGGTGCTCAGTACTCAGGGTGCTGGGTGCTCAGTGCTCAGGGTGCTGGGTGCTCAGTACTCAGGGTGCTGGGAGCTCAGTGCTCAGGGTGATCGGTGCTCAGTACTCAGGGTGCTCAGTACTCAGGTTGCTGGGTGCTCAGTTCTCGGGGTGCTCAGTGCTCAGTACGTTGGGTGCTCACTACTCAGGGTGCTGGGTGCTCAGTGCTCAGGGTGCTGGGTGCTCAGTGCTCAGGGTGCTGGGTGCTCAGTGCTCAGGGTGCTGGGTGCTCAGTACTCAGGGTGCTGGTTGCTCAGTACTCAGGGTGCTCAGTGCTCAGTACTCAGGGTGCTCAGTGCTCAGTACTCAGGGTGCTCAATTCTCAGGGTGCTGGGTGCTCAGTCCTCAGGGTGCTGGGTGCTCAGTGCTCAGGGTGCTCAGTGCTCAGTGCTCAGGGTGCTGGGTGCTCAGTACTCAGGGTGCTGTGTGCTCAGTGCTCGGGGTGCTGGGTGCTCAGTACTCAGAGTGCTGGGTGCTCAGTGCTCAGGGTGCTGGGTGCTCAGTGCTCAGGGTGCTCGGTGCTTAGTACTCAGGGTGCTCGGTGCTCGGGGTGCTGGGTGCTCAGTGCACGGGGTGCTGGGTGCTCAGTGCTCGGGGTGCTGGGTGCTCAGTGCTCAGGGTGCTGGGTGCTCAGTACTCAAGGTGCTGGCTGCTCAGTACTCAGGGTGCTGGGTGCTCAGTACTCAGGGAGCTCAGTGCTTGGGGTGCTGGGTGCTCAGTACTCAGGGTGCTCAGTGCTTGGGGTGTTGGGTGCTCAGTACTCAGGTTGCTGGGTGCTCAGTGATCAGGGTGTTGGGTGCTCAGTACTCAGGGTGCTGGGTGCTCAGTACTCAGGGTGCTGGGTGCTCAGTGCTCGGGGTGCGGGGTGCTCAGTGCTCGGGGTGCTGGGTGCTCAGTGCTCGGGGTGCTGGGTGCTCAGTGCTCGGGGTGCTGGGTGCTCAGTGCTCGGGGTGCTGGGTGCTCAGTGCTCGGGGTGCTGGGTGCTCAGTGCTCGGGGTGCTGGGTTCTCAGTGCTCGGGGTGCTCGGTGCTCAGCGCTCAGGGTGCTGGGTGCTCAGTACTCGTGGTGCTCAGTGCTCAGTACTCAGGGTGCTGGGTGCTCAGTGCTCAGGGCGCTGGGTGCTCAGTGCTAGGGGTGCTGGCTGCTCGGTGTTCAGGTTGCTGGGTGGTCAGTACTCGGGGCGCTGGGTGCTCAGTACTCAGGGTGCGGGGTGCTCATTGCTTGGGGTGCTGGTTGCTCAGTGCTCGGGGTGCTGGGTGCTCAGTGCTCAGGGTGCTTGGTGCTCAGTGCTCAGGGTGCTGGGTGCTCAGTACTCAGGGTGCTGGGTGCTCAGTACTCGGGTGCTGGGTGCTCAGTGCTCAGGATGCTGGGTGCTCAGTGCTCAGGGTGCTGGGTGCTCAGTGCTCGGGGTGCTGGGTGCTCAGTGCTCAGTACTCAGGGTGCTGGGTGCTCAGTGCTCAGTACTCAGGGTGCTGGGTGCTCAGTGCTTAGGGTGCTGGGTGCTCAGTGCTCAGGGTGCTGGGTGCTCAGTGCTCGGGGTGCTGGGTGCTCAGTGCTCAGTACTCAGGGTGCTGGGTGCTCAGTGCTCGGGGTGCTGGGTGCACAGTGCTCAGTACTCAGGGTGCTCGGTGCTCAGTGCTCGGGGTGCTGGGTGCTCAGTGCTCGGGGTGCTGGGTGCTCAGTACTCGGGGTGCTGGGTGCTCAGTCCTCAGGGTGTTTGTGCTCAGTACTCCGGGTGCTGGGTGCTCAGTTCTCGGGGTGCTCGGTGCTCAGTACTCAGTGATCAGGGTGCTGAGTGCTCAGTGCTCAGGGTGCTGGGTGTTCAGTACTCAGGGAGCTGGGTGCTCAGTACTCAGGGTGCTGGGTGCTCAGTGCTCAGGCTGCTGGGTGCTCAGTACTCGGGGTGCTCGGTGCCCAGTGCTCAGGGTGCTGGGTGCTCAGTACTCAGGGTGCTGGGTACTCAGTGCTCAGGGTGCTCGGTGCTCAGTACTCGGGGTGCTGGGTGCTCATTCTCGGGGTGCTGGGTGCTCAGTGCTCGGGGTGCTGGGTGCTCAGTACTCAGGGTGCTGGGTGCTCAGTGCTCAGGGTGCTGGGTGCTCAGTACTCAGGGTGCTGGGTGCTCAGTGCTCAGGGTGCTGGGTGCTCAGTACTCAGGGTGCTGGTTGCTCAGTGCTCAGGGTGCTGGGTGCTCAGTACTCAAGGTGCTGGGAGCTCAGTGCTCAGGGTGATCGGTGCTCAGTACTCAGGGTGCTCAGTGCTCAGGGTGCTTGGTGCTCAGTGCTCAGGGTGCTGGGTGCTCAGTACTCAGGGTTCTCATTGCTCAGGGTGCTGGGTGCTCAGTACTCAGGGTGCTGGGTGCTCAGTACTCAGGGTGCTCAGTGCTCAGTACTCAGGGTGCTCAGTGCTCAGTACTCAGGGTGCTCGGTGCTCAGGGTGCTGGGTGCTCATTGCTCCGGGTGCTGGGTGCTCATTGCTCGCAGTGCTACATGCTCAGTGCTCGGGGTGCTCGGTGCTCAGTACTCAGGGTGCTGGGTACTCAGTGCTCAGGGTGCTCGGTGCTCAGTACTCGGGGTGCTGGGTGCTCATTCTCGGGGTGCTTGGTGCTCAGTGCTCGGGGTGCTGGGTGCTCAGTACTCAGGGTGCTGGGTGCTCAGTGCTCAGGGTGCTGGGTGCTCAGTACTCAGGGTGCTGGGTGCTCAGTGCTCAGGGTGCTGGGTGCTCAGTACTCAGGGTGCTGGGTGCTCAGTGCTCAGGGTGCTGGGTGCTCAGTACTCAGGGTGCTGGGAGCTCAGTGCTCAGGGTGATCGGTGCTCAGTACTCAGGGTGCTCAGTACTCAGGGTGCTGGGTGCTCAGTGCTCGGGGTGCTGGGTGCTCAGTATTCAGGGTGCTGGGTGCTCAGTGCTTTGGGTTCTGGGTGCTCAGTGCTCAGGGTGATCGGTGCTCAGTACTCAGGGTGCTGGGTGCTCAGTGCTCAGGGTGCTGGGTGCTCAGTCCTCAGGGTGCTTAGTGCTCAGGGTGCTGGGTGCTCAGTGCTCGGGGTGCTCGGTGCTCAGTACTCAGGGTGCTGAGTGCTCAGTACTCAGGGTGCTGGGTGCTCAGTACTCAGGGTGCTGGGTGCTCAGTGCTCAGGTTGCTGGGTGATCAGTGCTCAGGGTGCTGGGTGCTCAGTGCTCAGCGTGCTGGGTGCTCAGTGCTTGGTGTGCTCGGTTCTCAGTACGTTGGGTGCTCACTACTCAGGGTGCTGGGTGCTCAGTGCTCGAGGTGATCCGTGCTCAGTACTCAGGTTGCTGGGTGCTCAGTGCTCGGGGTGCTCAGTGCTCAGTACGTTGGGTGCTCACTACTCAGGGTGCTGGGTGCTCAGTGCTCAGGGTGCTGGGTGCTCAGTGCTCAGGGTGCTTGGTGCTCTGTGCTCAGGGTGCTGGGTGCTCAGTACTCAGGGTGCTGGTTGCTCAGTACTCAGGGTGCTCAATGCTCAGTACTCAGGGTGCTCAGTGCTCAGTACTCAGGGTGCTGGGTGCTCTGTGCTCGGGGTGCTGGGTGCTCAGTACTCAGGGTGCTGGGTGCTCAGTACTCGGGTGCTGGGTGCTCAGTACTCAGGGTGCTGGGTGCTCAGTGCTCGGGGTGCTGGGTGCTCAGTGCTCAGTACTCAGGGTGCTGGGTGCTCAGTGCTCGGGGTGCTGGGTGCTCAGTGCTCAGGGTGCTGGGTGCTCTGTGCTCGGGGTGCTGGGTGCTCAGTACTCAGGGTGCTGGGTGCTCAGTACTCGGGTGCTGGGTGCTCAGTGCTCAGGGTGCTGGGTGCTCAGTGCTCGGGGTGCTGGGTGCTCAGTGCTCAGTACTCAGGGTGCTGGGTGCTCAGTGCTCGGGGTGCTGGGTGCTCAGTGCTCAGGGTGCTGGGTGCTCAGTGCTCAGGGCGCTGGGTGCTCAGTGCTCAGTCCTCAGGGTGATGGGTGCACAGTGCTCAGGGTGCTGGGTGCTCAGTGCTCAGGGTGCTGGGTACTCAGTGCTCGGTGTGCTGGGTGCTCAGTACTCAGGGTGCTGGGTGCTCAGTACACATGGTGCTGGGTTCTCAGTGCTCGGGTTGCTGGGTGCTCAGTGCTCGGGGTGCTGGGTGCTCAGTGCTCGGGGTGCTGTGTGTTCAGTGCTCACGGTGCTGGGTGTTCAGTACTCAGGGTGCTGGGTGCTCAGTACTCAGGGTTCTCATTGCTCAGGGTGCTGGGTGCTCAGTACTCAGGGTGCTGGGTGCTCAGTACTCAGGGTGCTCAGTGCTCAGTACTCAGGGTGCTCAGTGCTCAGTACTCAGGGTGCTCGGTGCTCAGGGTGCTGGGTGCTCATTGCTCCGGATGCTGGGTGCTCATTGCTCGCGGTGCTGCAAGCTCAGTGCTCGGGGTGCTCGGTGCTCAGTACTCGGGGTGCTGGGTGCTCATTCTCGGGGTGCTTGGTGCTCAGTGCTCGGGGTGCTGGGTGCTCAGTACTCAGGGTGCTGGGTGCTCAGTGCTCAGGGTGCTGGGTGCTCAGTACTCAGGGTGCTGGGTGCTCAGTGCTCAGGGTGCTGGGTGCTCAGTGCTCAGGGTGCTGGGTGCTCAGTGCTCAGGGTGCTGAGTGCTCAGTACTCAGGGTGCTGGGAGCTCAGTGCTCAGGGTGATCGGTGCTCAGTACTCAGGGTGCTCAGTACTCAGGGTGCTGGGTGCTCAGTGCTCGGGGTGCTGGGTGCTCAGTATTCAGGGTGCTGGGTGCTCAGTGCTTTGGGTTCTGGGTGCTCAGTGCTCAGGGAGATCGGTGCTCAGTACTCAGGGTGCTGGGTGCTCAGTGCTCAGGGTGCTGGGTGCTCAGTCCTCAGGGTGCTTAGTGCTCAGGGTGCTGGGTGCTCAGTGCTCGGGGTGCTCGGTGCTCAGTACTCAGGGTGCTGAGTGCTCAGTACTCAGGGTGCTGGGTGCTCAGTACTCAGGGTGCTGGGTGCTCAGTACTCAGGGTGCTGGGTGCTCAGTGCTCAGGTTGCTGGGTGATCAGTGCTCAGGGTGCTGGGTGCTCAGTGCTCAGCGTGCTGGGTGCTCAGTGCGCGGGGTGCTGGGTGCTCAGTACTCAGGTTGCTGGGTGCTCAGTGCTTGGTGTGCTCGGTGCTCAGTACGTTGGGTGCTCACTACTCAGGGTGCTGGGTGCTCAGTGCTCGGGGTGATCCGTGCTCAGTACTCAGGTTGCTGGGTGCTCAGTTCTCGGGGTGCTCAGTGCTCAGTACTTTGGGTGCTCACTACTCAGGGTGCTGGGTGCTCAGTGCTCAGGGTGCTGGGTGCTCAGTGCTCAGGGTGCTGGGTGCTCAGTGCTCAGGGTGCTGGGTGCTCAGTACTCAGGGTGCTGGTTGCTCAGTACTCAGGGTGCTCAGTGCTCAGTACTCAGGGTGCTCAGTGCTCAGTACTCAGGGTGCTCAGTTCTCAGGGTGCTGGGTGCTCAGTCCTCAGGGTGCTGGGTGCTCAGTGCTCAGGGTGCTCAGTGCTCAGTGCACAGGGTGCTGGGTGCTCAGTACTCAGGGTGCTGTGTGCTCAGTGCTCGGGGTGCTGGGTGCTCAGTACTCAGAGTGCTGGGTGCTCAGTGCTCAGGGTGCTGGGTGCTCAGTGCTCAGGGTGCTCGCTGCTTAGTACTCAGGGTGCTCAGTGCTCAGGGTGCTGGGTGCTCAGTACTCAAGGTGCTGGCTGCTCAGTACTCAGGGTGCTGGGTGCTCAGTACTCAGGGAGCTCAGTGCTTGGGGTGCTGGGTGCTCAGTACTCAGGGTGCTCAGTGCTTGGGGTGTTGGGTGCTCAGTACTCAGGTTGCTGGGTGCTCAGTGATCAGGGTGTTGGGTGCTCAGTACTCAGGGTGCTGGGTGCTCAGTACTCAGGGTGCTGGGTGCTCAGTGCTCGGGGTGCTGGGTGCTCAGTGCTCGGGGTGCTGGGTGCTCAGTGCTCGGGGTGCTGGGTTCTCAGTGCTCGGGGTGCTGGGTGCTCAGTGCTCAGGGTGCTGGGTGCTCAGTGCTCGGGGTGCTGGGTGCTCAGTGCTCGGGGTGCTGGGTTCTCAGTGCTCGGGGTGCTCGGTGCTCAGTGCTCGGGGTGCTGGGTGCTCAGTACTCGTGGTAATCAGTGCTCAGTACTCAGGGTGCTGGGTGCCCAGTGCTCAGGGCGCTGGGTGCTCAGTGCTCAGGGTGCTATCTGCTCGGTGCTCAGGTTGCTGGGTGGTCAGTACTCGGGGTGCTGGGTGCTCAGTACTCAGGGTGCGGGGTGCTCATTGCTTGGGGTGCTGGTTGCTCAGTGCTCGGGGTGCTGGGTGCTCAGTGCTCGGGGCGCTGGGTGCTCAGTGCTCGGGGCGCTGGTTGCTCAGTGCTCGGGGCGCTGGGTGCTCAGTGCTCTGGGTGCTCGGTGCTCAGTACTCAGGGTGCTGGGTTCTCAGTGCTCGGGTTGCACGGTGCTCAGTATGTTGGGTGCTCACTACTCAGGGTGCTGAGTGCTCAGTGCTCAGGGTGCTCAGTGCTCAGTACTCAGGGTGCTCAGTGCTCAGTACTCAGGGTGCTCGGTGCTCAGGGTGCTGGGTGCTCAGTGCTCGGGGTGCTGGGTGCTCATTACTCGCGGTGCTGCGTGCTCAGTGCTCGGGGTGCTCGGTGCTCAGCACTCAGGGTGCTGGGTGCTCAGTACTCAGGTGCTGGGTGCTCAGTGCTCAGGGTGCTGGGTGCTCAGTGTTCGGGGTGCTGGGTGCTCAGTGCTCAGTACTCAGGGTGCTTGGTGTTCAGTGCTTGGGGTGCTGGGTGCTCAGTGCTCAGGGTGCTCAGTGCTCAGTACTCGGGGTGCTGGGTGCTCAGAGCTCAGGGTGCTCAATGCTCAGTACTCGGGGTGCTGTGTGCTCAGTGCTCAGGGTGCTCAGTGCTCGGGGTGCTGGGTGCTCAGTGCTCGGGGCGCTGGGTGCTCAGTGCTCGGGGTGCTGGGTGCTCAGTACTCAGGGTGCTGGGTGCTCAGTGCTCAGGGTGCTCAGTGCTCAGTACTCAGTGCTCAGGGTGCTCAGTACTCGGGGTGCTGGGTGCTCAGTGCTCAGGGTGCTCAGTGCTCAGTACTCAGTGCTCAGGGTGCTCAGTGCTCAGTGCTCAGGGTGCTGTATGTTCAGTACTCAGGGTGCTGGTTGCTCAGTACTCAGGGTGCTGGGTGCTCAGTGCTCAGGGTGCTGGGTGCTCAGTGCTCGGGGTGCTCAGTACTCAGGGTGCTGTGTGTTCAGTGCTCAGGGTACTGGATGCTCAGTACTCAGGGTGCTCGGTGCTTAGTACTCAGGGTGCTGGGTGCTCAGTACTCCGGGTGCTGGGTGCTCAGTGCTCGGGGTACTCGGAGCTCAGTACTCAGGGTGCTGGGTGCTCAGTTCTCGGGGTGATCGGTGCTCAGTACTCAGGGTGCTGGGTGCTCAGTGCTCGGGGTGCTTGGTGCTCAGTACGTTGGGTGCTCACTACTCAGGGTGCTGGGTGCTCAGTGCTCAGTGTGCTGGGTGCTCAGTGCTCAGGGTGCTGGGTGCTCAGTGCTCAGGGTGCTGTGTGCACAGTACTCAGGGTGCTGGGTGCTCAGTGCTCGGGGTGCTGGGTGCTCAGTACTCAGGGTGCTGGGTGCTCAGTACTCGGGTGCTGGGTGCTCAGTACTCAGGGTGCTGGGTGCTCAGTGCTCGGGGTGCTGGGTGCTCAGTGCTCAGTACTCAGGGTGCTGGGTGCTCAGTGCTCGGGGTGCTGGGTGCTCAGTGCTCAGGGTGCTGGGTGCTCTGTGCTCGGGGTGCTGGGTGCTCAGTACTCAGGGTGCTGGGTGCTCAGTACTCGGGTGCTGGGTGCTCAGTGCTCAGGGTGCTGGGTGCTCAGTGCTCGGGGTGCTGGGTGCTCAGTGCTCAGTACTCAGGGTGCTGGGTGCTCAGTGCTCGGGGTTCCTGGGTGCTCAGTGCTCAGGGTGCTGGGTGCTCAGTGCTCAGGGCGCTGGGTGCTCAGTGCTCAGTCCTCAGGGTGATGGGTGCACAGTGCTCAGGGTGCTGGGTGCTCAGTGCTCAGGGTGCTGGGTACTCAGTGCTCGGGGTGCTGGGTGCTCAGTACTCAGGGTGCTGGGTGCTCAGTACACATGGTGCTGGGTTCTCAGTGCTCGGGTTGCTGGGTGCTCAGTGCTCGGGGTGCTGGGTGCTCAGTGCTCGGGGTGCTGTGTGTTCAGTGCTCACGGTGCTGGGTGTTCAGTACTCAGGGTGCTGGGTGCTCAGTACTCAGGGTTCTCATTGCTCAGGGTGCTGGGTGCTCAGTACTCAGGGTGCTGGGTGCTCAGTACTCAGGGTGCTCAGTGCTCAGTACTCAGGGTGCTCAGTGCTCAGTACTCAGGGTGCTCGGTGCTCAGGGTGCTGGGTGCTCATTGCTCCGGGTGCTGGGTGCTCATTGCTCGCGGTGCTGCAAGCTCAGTGCTCGGTGTGCTCGGTGCTCAGTACTCAGGGTGCTGGGTACTCAGTGCTCAGGGTGCTCGGTGCTCAGTACTCAGGGTGCTGGGTGCTCATTCTCGGGGTGCTTGGTGCTCAGTGCTCGGGGTGCTGGGTGCTCAGTACTCAGGGTGCTGGGTGCTCAGTGCTCAGGGTGCTGGGTGCTCAGTACTCAGGGTGCTGGGTGCTCAGTGCTCAGGGTGCTGGGTGCTCAGTACTCAGGGTGCTGGGTGCTCAGTGCTCAGGGTGCTGAGTGCTCAGTACTCAGGGTGCTGGGAGCTCAGTGCTCAGGGTGATCGGTGCTCAGTACTCAGGGTGCTCAGTACTCAGGGTGCTGTGTGCTCAGTGCTCGGGGTGCTGGGTGCTCAGTATTCAGGGTGCTGGGTGCTCAGTGCTTTGGGTTCTGGGTGCTCAGTGCTCAGGGTGATCGGTGCTCAGTACTCAGGGTGCTGGGTGCTCAGTGCTCAGGGTGCTGTGTGCTCAGTCATCAGGGTGCTTAGTGCTCAGGGTGCTGGGTGCTCAGTGCTCGGGGTGCTCGGTGCTCAGTACTCAGGGTGCTGAGTGCTCAGTACTCAGGGTGCTGGGTGCTCAGTACTCAGGGTGCTGGGTGCTCAGTGCTCAGGTTGCTGGGTGATCAGTGCTCAGGGTGCTGGGTGCTCAGTGCGCGGGGTGCTGGGTGCTCAGTACTCAGGTTGCTGGGTGCTCAGTGCTTGGTGTGCTCGGTGCTCAGTACGTTGGGTGCTCACTACTCAGGGTGCTGGGTGCTCAGTGCTCGGGGTGATCCGTGCTCAGTACTCAGGTTGCTGGGTGCTCAGTTCTCGGGGTGCTCAGTGCTCAGTACGTTGGGTGCTCACTACTCAGGGTGCTGGGTGCTCAGTGCTCAGGGTGCTGGGTGCTCAGTGCTCAGGGTGCTGGGTGCTCAGTGCTCAGGGTGCTGGGTGCTCAGTACTCAGGGTGCTGGTTGCTCAGTACTCAGGGTGCTCAGTGCTCAGTACTCAGGGTGCTCAGTGCTCAGTACTCAGGGTGCTCAGTTCTCAGGGTGCTGGGTGCTCAGTGCTCAGGGTGCTGGGTGCTCAGTGCTCAGGGTGCTCAGTGCTCAGTGCTCAGGGTGCTGGGTGCTCAGTACTCAGGGTGCTGTGTGCTCAGTGCTCGGGGTGCTGGGTGCTCAGTACTCAGAGTGCTGGGTGCTCAGTGCTCAGGGTGCTGGGTGCTCAGTGCTCAGGGTGCTCGGTGCTTAGTACTCAGGGTGCTCGGTGCTCGGGGTGCTGGGTGCTCAGTGCACGGGGTGCTGGGTGCTCAGTGCTCGGGGTGCTGGGTGCTCAGTGCTCAGGGTGCTGGGTGCTCAGTACTCAAGGTGCTGGCTGCTCAGTACTCAGGGTGCTGGGTGCGCAGTACTCAGGGAGCTCAGTGCTTGGGGTGCTGGGTGCTCAGTACTCAGGGTGCTCAGTGCTTGGGGTGTTGGGTGCTCAGTACTCAGGTTGCTGGGTGCTCAGTGATCAGGGTGTTGGGTGCTCAGTACTCAGGGTGCTGGGTGCTCAGTACTCAGGGTGCTGGGTGCTCAGTGCTCGGGGTGCTGGGTGCTCAGTGCTCAGTGTGCTGGGTGCTCAGTGCTCAGGGTGCTGGGTGCTCAGTGCTCAGGGTGCTGTGTGCACAGTACTCAGGGTGCTGGGTGCTCAGTGCTCGGGGTGCTGGGTGCTCAGTACTCAGGGTGCTGGGTGCTCAGTACTCGGGTGCTGGGTGCTCAGTACTCAGGGTGCTGGGTGCTCAGTGCTCGGGGTGCTGGGTGCTCAGTGCTCAGTACTCAGGGTGCTGGGTGCTCAGTGCTCGGGGTGCTGGGTGCTCAGTGCTCAGGGTGCTGGGTGCTCTGTGCTCGGGGTGCTGGGTGCTCAGTACTCAGGGTGCTGGGTGCTCAGTACTCGGGTGCTGGGTGCTCAGTGCTCAGGGTGCTGGGTGCTCAGTGCTCGGGGTGCTGGGTGCTCAGTGCTCAGTACTCAGGGTGCTGGGTGCTCAGTGCTCGGGGTTCCTGGGTGCTCAGTGCTCAGGGTGCTGGGTGCTCAGTGCTCAGGGCGCTGGGTGCTCAGTGCTCAGTCCTCAGGGTGATGGGTGCACAGTGCTCAGGGTGCTGGGTGCTCAGTGCTCAGGGTGCTGGGTACTCAGTGCTCGGGGTGCTGGGTGCTCAGTACTCAGGGTGCTGGGTGCTCAGTACACATGGTGCTGGGTTCTCAGTGCTCGGGTTGCTGGGTGCTCAGTGCTCGGGGTGCTGGGTGCTCAGTGCTCGGGGTGCTGTGTGTTCAGTGCTCACGGTGCTGGGTGTTCAGTACTCAGGGTGCTGGGTGCTCAGTACTCAGGGTTCTCATTGCTCAGGGTGCTGGGTGCTCAGTACTCAGGGTGCTGGGTGCTCAGTACTCAGGGTGCTCAGTGCTCAGTACTCAGGGTGCTCAGTGCTCAGTACTCAGGGTGCTCAGTGCTCAGGGTGCTGGGTGCTCAGTGCTCGGGGTGCTGGGTGCTCAGTGCTCAGTACTCAGGGTGCTGGGTGCTCAGTGCTCAGTACTCAGGGTGCTGGGTGCTCAGTGCTTAGGGTGCTGGGTGCTCAGTGCTCAGGGTGCTGGGTGCTCAGTGCTCGGGGTGCTGGGTGCTCAGTGCTCAGTACTCAGGGTGCTGGGTGCTCAGTGCTCGGGGTGCTGGGTGCCCAGTGCTCAGTACTCAGGGTGCTGGGTGCTCAGTGCTCGGGGTGCTGGGTGCTCAGTGCTCGGGGTGCTGGGTGCTCAGTACTCGGGGTGCTGGGTGCTCAGTCCTCAGGGTGTTGGGTGCTCAGTACTCCGGGTGCTGGGTGCTCAGTTCTCGGGGTGCTCGGTGCTCAGTACTCAGTGATCAGGGTGCTGAGTGCTCAGTGCTCAGGGTGCTGGGTGTTCAGTACTCAGGGAGCTGGGTGCTCAGTACTCAGGGTGCTGGGTGCTCAGTGCTCAGGCTGCTGGGTGCTCAGTACTCGGGGTGCTCGGTGCCCAGTGCTCAGGGTGCTGGGTGCTCAGTACTCAGGGTGCTGGGTACTCAGTGCTCAGGGTGCTCGGTGCTCAGTACTCGGGGTGCTGGGTGCTCATTCTCGGGGTGCTGGGTGCTCAGTGCTCGGGGTGCTGGGTGCTCAGTACTCAGGGTGCTGGGTGCTCAGTGCTCAGGGTGCTGGGTGCTCAGTACTCAGGGTGCTGGGTGCTCAGTGCTCAGGGTGCTGGGTGCTCAGTACTCAGGGTGCTGGGTGCTCAGTGCTCAGGGTGCTGGGTGCTCAGTACTCAGGGTGCTGGGAGCTCAGTGCTCAGGGTGATCGGTGCTCAGTACTCAGGGTGCTCAGTGCTCAGGGTGCTTGGTGCTCAGTGCTCAGGGTGCTGGGTGCTCAGTACTCAGGGTTCTCATTGCTCAGGGTGCTGGGTGCTCAGTACTCAGGGTGCTGGGTGCTCAGTACTCAGGGTGCTCAGTGCTCAGTACTCAGGGTGCTCAGTGCTCAGTACTCAGGGTGCTCGGTGCTCAGGGTGCTGGGTGCTCATTGCTCCGGGTGCTGGGTGCTCAGTGCTCGGGGTGCTGGGTGCTCAGTACTCAGGGTGCTCGGTGCTCAGTACTCGGGGTGCTGGGTGCTCATTCTCGGGGTGCTGGGTGCTCAGTGCTCGGGGTGCTGGGTGCTCAGTGCTCAGGGTGCTGGGTGCACAGTACTCAGGGTGCTGGGTGCTCAGTGCTCGGGGTGCTGGGTGCTCAGTACTCAGGGTGCTGGGTGCTCAGTACTCGGGTGCTGGGTGCTCAGTACTCAGGGTGCTGGGTGCTCAGTGCTCGGGGTGCTGGGTGCTCAGTGCTCAGTACTCAGGGTGCTGGGTGCTCAGTGCTCGGGGTGCTGGGTGCTCAGTGCTCAGGGTGCTGGGTGCTCAGTGCTCGGGGTGCTGGGTGCTCAGTACTCAGGGTGCTGGGTGCTCAGTACTCGGGTGCTGGGTGCTCAGTGCTCAGGGTGCTGGGTGCTCAGTGTTCGGGGTGCTGGGTGCTCAGTGCTCAGTACTCAGGGTGCTGGGTGCTCAGTGCTCGGGGTGCTGGGTGCTCAGTGCTCAGGGTGCTGGGTGCTCAGTGCTCAGGGCGCTGGGTGCTCAGTGCTCAGTCCTCAGGGTGATGGGTGCACAGTGCTCAGGGTGCTGGGTGCTCAGTGCTCAGGGTGCTGGGTACTCAGTGCTCGTTGTGCTGGGTGCTCAGTACTCAGGGTGCTGGGTGCTCAGTACACATGGTGCTGGGTTCTCAGTGCTCGGGTTGCTGATTGCTCAGTGCTCGGGGTGCTGGGTGCTCAGTGCTCGGGGTGCTGTGTGTTCAGTGCTCACGGTGCTGGGTGTTCATTACTCAGGGTGCTGGGTGCTCAGTACTCAGGGTTCTCATTGCTCAGGGTGCTGGGTGCTCAGTACTCAGGGTGCTGGGTGCTCAGTACTCAGGGTGCTCAGTGCTCAGTACTCAGGGTGCTCAGTGCTCAGTACTCAGGGTGCTCGGTGCTCAGGGTGCTGGGTGCTCATTGCTCCGGGTGCTGGGTGCTCATTGCTCGCGGTGCTGCATGCTCAGTGCTCGGGGTGCTCGGTGCTCAGTACTCAGGGTGCTGGGTACTCAGTGCTCAGGGTGCTCGGTGCTCAGTACTCGGGGTGCTGGGTGCTCATTCTCGGGGTGCTTGGTGCTCAGTGCTCGGGGTGCTGGGTGCTCAGTACTCAGGGTGCTGGGTGCTCAGTGCTCAGGGTGTTGGGTGCTCAGTACTCAGGGTGCTGGGTGCTCAGTGCTCAGGGTGCTGGGTGCTCAGTACTCAGGGTGCTGGGTGCTCAGTGCTCAGGGTGATGAGTGCTCAGTACTCAGGGTGCTGGGAGCTCAGTGCTCAGGGTGATCGGTGCTCAGTACTCAGGGTGCTCAGTACTCAGGGTGCTGGGTGCTCAGTGCTCGGGGTGCTGGGTGCTCAGTATTCAGGGTGCTGGGTGCTCAGTGCTTTGCGTTCTGGGTGCTCAGTGCTCAGGGTGATCGGTGCTCAGTACTCAGGGTGCTGGGTGCTCAGTGCTCAGGGTGCTGGGTGCTCAGTCCTCAGGGTGCTTAGTGCTCAGGGTGCTGGGTGCTCAGTGCTCGGGTTGCTCGGTGCTCAGTACTCATGGTGCTGAGTGCTCAGTACTCAGGGTGCTGGGTGCTCAGTACTCAGGGTGCTGGGTGCTCAGTGCTCAGGTTGCTGGGTGATCAGTGCTCAGGGTGCTGGGTGCTCAGTGCTCAGCGTGCTGGGTGCTCAGTGCTCGGGGTGCTGGGTGCTCAGTACTCAGGTTGCTGGGTGCTCAGTGCTTGGTGTGCTCGGTGCTCAGTACGTTGGGTGCTCACTACTCAGGGTGCTGGGTGCTCAGTGCTCGGGGTGATCCGTGCTCAGTACTCAGGTTGCTGGGTGCTCAGTTCTCGGGGTGCTCAGTGCTCAGTACGTTGGGTGCTCACTACTCAGGGTGCTGGGTGCTCAGTGCTCAGGGTGCTGGGTGCTCAGTGCTCAGGGTGCTTGGTGCTCAGTGCTCAGGGTGCTGGGTGCTCAGTACTCAGGGTGCTGGTTGCTCAGTACTCAGGGTGCTCAGTGCTCAGTACTCAGGGTGCTCAGTGCTCAGTACTCAGGGTGCTCAGTTCTCAGGGTGCTGGGTGCTCAGTCCTCAGGGTGCTGGGTGCTCAGTGCTCAGGGTGCTCAGTGCTCAGTGCTCAGGGTGCTGGGTGCTCAGTACTCAGGGTGCTGTGTGCTCAGTGCTCGGGGTGCTGGGTGCTCAGTACTCAGAGTGCTGGGTGCTCAGTGCTCAGGGTGCTGGGTGCTCAGTGCTCAGGGTGCTCGGTGCTTCGTACTCAGGGTGCTCGGTGCTCGGGGTGCTGGGTGCTCAGTGCACGGGGTGCTGGGTGCTCAGTGTTCGGGTTGCTGGGTGCTCAGTGCTCAGGGTGCTGGGTGCTCAGTACTCAAGGTGCTGGCTGCTCAGTACTCAGGGTGCTGGGTGCTCAGTACTCAGGGAGCTCAGTGCTTGGGGTGCTGGGTGCTCAGTACTCAGGGTGCTCAGTGCTTGGGGTGTTGGGTGCTCAGTACTCAGGTTGCTGGGTGCTCAGTGATCAGGGTGTTGGGTGCTCAGTACTCAGGGTGCTGGGTGCTCAGTACTCAGGGTGCTGGGTGCTCAGTGCTCGGGGTGCTGGGTGCTCAGTGCTCGGGGTGCTGGGTGCTCAGTGCTCGGGGTGCTGGGTGCTCAGTGCTCGGGGTGCTGGGTGCTCAGTGCTCGGGGTGCTGGGTGCTCAGTGCTCGGGGTGCTGGGTGCTCAGTACTCGTGGTGCTCAGTGCTCAGTACTCAGGGTGCTGGGTGCTCAGTGCTCAGGGCGCTGGGTGCTCAGTGCTAGGGGTGCTGGCTGCTCGGTGCTCAGGTTGCTGGGTGGTCAGTACTCGGGGCGCTGGGTGCTCAGTACTCAGGGTGCGGGGTGCTCATTGCTTGGGGTGCTGGTTGCTCAGTGCTCGGGGTGCTGGGTGCTCAGTGCTCAGGGTGCTTGGTGCTCAGTGCTCAGGGTGCTGGGTGCTCAGTACTCAGGGTGCTGGGTGCTCAGTACTCGGGTGCTGGGTGCTCAGTACTCAGGGTGCTGGGTGCTCAGTGCTCAGGGTGCTGGGTTCTCAGTGCTCAGGGTTCTGGGTGCTCAGTACTCAGGGTGCTCGGTGCTCGGGTTGCTGGGTGCTCAGTGCTCGGGGTGCTCGGTGCTCAGTCCTCCGGGTGCTCAGTGCTCAGTACTCAGGGTGCTGGGTGCTCAGTGCTCAGGGTGCTGGGTGCTCAGTACTCAGGGTGCTGGGTGCACGGTGCTCAGTATGCTGGGTGCTCAGTACTCAGGGTGCTGGGTGCACAGTACTCAGGGTGCTGGGTGCTCAGTACTCAGGGTGCTGGGTGCTCAGTGCTCGGGGTGCTGGGTGCTCAGTACTCAGGGTGCTCAGTGCTCAGTACTCAGCGTGCTGGGTGCTCAGTGCTCAGGGTGCTCGGTGTTCAGTACTCAGGGTGCTCAGTGCTCAGTACTCAGCGTGCTGGGTGCTCAGTGCTCAGGGTGCTCGGTGCTCAGTACTCAGGGTGCTCAGTGCTCAGTACTCAGCGTGCTGGGTGCTCAGTGCTCAGGGTGCTCGGTGCTCAGTACTCAGGGTGCTCAGTGCTCAGTACTCAGCGTGCTGGGTGCACAGTGCTCAGGGTGCTGGGTGCTCAGTGCTCAGGGTGCTGGGTACTCAGTGCTCGGGGTGCTGGGTGCTCAGTACTCAGGGTGCTGGGTGCTCAGTACACATGGTGCTGGGTTCTCAGTGCTCGGGTTGCTGATTGCTCAGTGCTCGGGGTGCTGGGTGCTCAGTGCTCGGGGTGCTGTGTGTTCAGTGCTCACGGTGCTGGGTGTTCAGTACTCAGGGTGCTGGGTGCTCAGTACTCAGGGTTCTCATTGCTCAGGGTGCTGGGTGCTCAGTACTCAGGGTGCTGGGTGCTCAGTACTCAGGGTGCTCAGTGCTCAGTACTCAGGGTGCTCAGTGCTCAGTACTCAGGGTGCTCGGTGCTCAGGGTGCTGGGTGCTCATTGCTCCGGGTGCTGGGTGCTCATTGCTCGCGGTGCTGCATGCTCAGTGCTCGGGGTGCTCGGTGCTCAGTACTCAGGGTGCTGGGTACTCAGTGCTCAGGGTGCTCGGTGCTCAGTACTCGGGGTGCTGGGTGCTCATTCTCGGGGTGCTTGGTGCTCAGTGCTCGGGGTGCTGGGTGCTCAGTACTCAGGGTGTTGGGTGCTCAGTACTCAGGGTGCTGGGTGCTCAGTGCTCAGGGTGCTGAGTGCTCAGTACTCAGGGTGCTGGGAGCTCAGTGCTCAGGGTGATCGGTGCTCAGTACTCAGGGTGCTCAGTACTCAGGGTGCTGGGTGCTCAGTGCTCGGGGTGCTGGGTGCTCAGTATTCAGGGTGCTGGGTGCTCAGTGCTTTGGGTTCTGGGTGCTCAGTGCTCAGGGTGATCGGTGCTCAGTACTCAGGGTGCTGGGTGCTCAGTGCTCAGGGTGCTGGGTGCTCAGTCCTCAGGGTGCTTAGTGCTCAGGGTGCTGGGTGCTCAGTGCTCGGGGTGCTCGGTGCTCAGTACTCAGGGTGCTGAGTGCTCAGTGCTCAGGTTGCTGGGTGATCAGTGCTCAGGGTGCTGGGTGCTCAGTGCTCAGCGTGCTGGGTGCTCAGTGCTCGGGGTGCTGGGTGCTCAGTACTCAGGTTGCTGGGTGCTCAGTGCTTGGTGTGCTCGGTGCTCAGTACGTTGGGTGCTCACTACTCAGGGTGCTGGGTGCTCAGTGCTCGGGGTGATCCATGCTCAGTACTCAGGTTGCTGGGTGCTCAGTTCTCGGGGTGCTCAGTGCTCAGTACGTTGGGTGCTCACTACTCAGGGTGCTGGGTGCTCAGTGCTCAGGGTGCTGGGTGCTCAGTGCTCAGGGTGCTTGGTGCTCAGTGCTCAGGGTGCTGGGTGCTCAGTACTCAGGGTGCTGGTTGCTCAGTACTCAGGGTGCTCAGTGCTCAGTACTCAGGGTGCTCAGTGCTCAGTACTCAGGGTGCTCAGTTCTCAGGGTGCTGGGTGCTCAGTCCTCAGGGTGCTGGGTGCTCAGTGCTCAGGGTGCTCAGTGCTCAGTGCTCAGGGTGCTGGGTGCTCAGTACTCAGGGTGCTGTGTGCTCAGTGCTCGGGGTGCTGGGTGCTCAGTACTCAGAGTGCTGGGTGCTCAGTGCTCAGGGTGCTGGGTGCTCAGTGCTCAGGGTGCTCGGTGCTTAGTACTCAGGGTGCTCGGTGCTCGGGGTGCTGGGTGCTCAGTGCACGGGGTGCTGGGTGCTCAGTGTTCGGGTTGCTGGGTGCTCAGTGCTCAGGGTGCTGGGTGCTCAGTACTCAAGGTGCTGGCTGCTCAGTACTCAGGGTGCTGGGTGCTCAGTACTCAGGGAGCTCAGTGCTTGGGGTGCTGGGTGCTCAGTACTCAGGGTGCTCAGTGCTTGGGGTGTTGGGTGCTCAGTACTCAGGTTGCTGGGTGCTCAGTGATCAGGGTGTTGGGTGCTCAGTACTCAGGGTGCTGGGTGCTCAGTACTCAGGGTGCTGGTTGCTCAGTACTCAGGGTGCTCAGTGCTCAGTACTCAGGGTGCTCAGTGCTCAGTACTCAGGGTGCTCAGTTCTCAGGGTGCTGGGTGCTCAGTCCTCAGGGTGCTGGGTGCTCAGTGCTCAGGGTGCTCAGTGCTCAGTGCTCAGGGTGCTGGGTGCTCAGTACTCAGGGTGCTGTGTGCTCAGTGCTCGGGGTGCTGGGTGCTCAGTACTCAGAGTGCTGGGTGCTCAGTGCTCAGGGTGCTGGGTGCTCAGTGCTCAGGGTGCTCGGTGCTTAGTACTCAGGGTGCTCGGTGCTCGGGGTGCTGGGTGCTCAGTGCACGGGGTGCTGGGTGCTCAGTGTTCGGGTTGCTGGGTGCTCAGTGCTCAGGGTGCTGGGTGCTCAGTACTCAAGGTGCTGGCTGCTCAGTACTCAGGGTGCTGGGTGCTCAGTACTCAGGGAGCTCAGTGCTTGGGGTGCTGGGTGCTCAGTACTCAGGGTGCTCAGTGCTTGGGGTGTTGGGTGCTCAGTACTCAGGTTGCTGGGTGCTCAGTGATCAGGGTGTTGGGTGCTCAGTACTCAGGGTGCTGGGTGCTCAGTACTCAGGGTGCTGGGTGCTCAGTGCTCGGGGTGCTGGGTGCTCAGTGCTCGGGGTGCTGGGTGCTCAGTGCTCGGGGTGCTGGGTGCTCAGTGCTCGGGGTGCTGGGTGCTCAGTGCTCGGGGTGCTGGGTGCTCAGTGCTCGGGGTGCTGGGTGCTCAGTGCTCGGGGTGCTGGGTTCTCAGTGCTCGGGGTGCTCGGTGCTCAGTGCTCGGGGTGCTGGGTGCTCAGTACTCGTGGTGCTCAGTGCTCAGTACTCAGGGTGCTGGGTGCTCAGTGCTCAGGGCGCTGGGTGCTCAGTGCTAGGGGTGCTGGCTGCTCGGTGCTCAGGTTGCTGGGTGGTCAGTACTCGGGGCGCTGGGTGCTCAGTACTCAGGGTGCGGGGTGCTCATTGCTTGGGGTGCTGGTTGCTCAGTGCTCGGGGTGCTGGGTGCTCAGTGCTCAGGGTGCTTGTTGCTCAGTGCTCAGGGTGCTGGGTGCTCAGTACTCAGGGTGCTGGGTGCTCAGTACTCGGGTGCTGGGTGCTCAGTACTCAGGGTGCTGGGTGCTCAGTGCTCAGGGTGCTGGGTGCTCAGTGCTCAGGGTTCTGGGTGCTCAGTACTCAGGGTGCTCGGTGCTCGGGTTGCTGGGTGCTCAGTGCTCGGGGTGCTCGGTGCTCAGTCCTCCGGGTGCTCAGTGCTCAGTACTCAGGGTGCTGGGTGCTCAGTGCTCAGGGTGCTGGGTGCTCAGTACTCAGGGTGCTGGGTGCACGGTGCTCAGTATGCTGGGTGCTCAGTACTCAGGGTGCTGGGTGCACAGTACTCAGGGTGCTGGGTGCTCAGTACTCAGGGTGCTGGGTGCTCAGTGCTCGGGGTGCTGGGTGCTCAGTACTCAGGGTGCTCAGTGCTCAGTACTCAGCGTGCTGGGTGCTCAGTGCTCAGGGTGCTCGGTGTTCAGTACTCAGGGTGCTCAGTGCTCAGTACTCAGCGTGCTGGGTGCTCAGTGCTCAGGGTGCTCGGTGCTCAGTACTCAGGGTGCTCAGTGCTCAGTACTCAGCGTGCTGGGTGCTCAGTGCTCAGGGTGCTCGGTGCTCAGTACTCAGGGTGCTCAGTGCTCAGTACTCAGCGTGCTGGGTGCACAGTGCTCAGGGTGCTGGGTGCTCAGTGCTCAGGGTGCTGGGTACTCAGTGCTCGGGGTGCTGGGTGCTCAGTACTCAGGGTGCTGGGTGCTCAGTACACATGGTGCTGGGTTCTCAGTGCTCGGGTTGCTGATTGCTCAGTGCTCGGGGTGCTGGGTGCTCAGTGCTCGGGGTGCTGTGTGTTCAGTGCTCACGGTGCTGGGTGTTCAGTACTCAGGGTGCTGGGTGCTCAGTACTCAGGGTTCTCATTGCTCAGGGTGCTGGGTGCTCAGTACTCAGGGTGCTGGGTGCTCAGTACTCAGGGTGCTCAGTGCTCAGTACTCAGGGTGCTCAGTGCTCAGTACTCAGGGTGCTCGGTGCTCAGTGTGCTGGGTGCTCATTGCTCCGGGTGCTGGGTGCTCATTGCTCGCGGTGCTGCATGCTCAGTGCTCGGGGTGCTCGGTGCTCAGTACTCAGGGTGCTGGGTACTCAGTGCTCAGGGTGCTCGGTGCTCAGTACTCGGGGTGCTGGGTGCTCATTCTCGGGGTGCTTGGTGCTCAGTGCTCGGGGTGCTGGGTGCTCAGTACTCAGGGTGCTGGGTGCTCAGTGCTCAGGGTGTTGGGTGCTCAGTACTCAGGGTGCTGGGTGCTCAGTGCTCAGGGTGCTGGGTGCTCAGTACTCAGGGTGCTGGGTGCTCAGTGCTCAGGGTGCTGAGTGCTCAGTACTCAGGGTGCTGGGAGCTCAGTGCTCAGGGTGATCGGTGCTCAGTACTCAGGGTGCTCAGTACTCAGGGTGCTGGGTGCTCAGTGCTCGGGGTGCTGGGTGCTCAGTATTCAGGGTGCTGGGTGCTCAGTGCTTTGGGTTCTGGGTGCTCAGTGCTCAGGGTGATCGGTGCTCAGTACTCAGGGTGCTGGGTGCTCAGTGCTCAGGGTGCTGGGTGCTCAGTCCTCAGGGTGCTTAGTGCTCAGGGTGCTGGGTGCTCAGTGCTCGGGGTGCTCGGTGCTCAGTACTCAGGGTGCTGAGTGCTCAGTACTCAGGGTGCTGGGTGCTCAGTACTCAGGGTGCTGGGTGCTCAGTGCTCAGGTTGCTGGGTGATCAGTGCTCAGGGTGCTGGGTGCTCAGTGCTCAGCGTGCTGGGTGCTCAGTGCTCGGGGTGCTGGGTGCTCAGTACTCAGGTTGCTGGGTGCTCAGTGCTTGGTGTGCTCGGTGCTCAGTACGTTGGGTGCTCACTACTCAGGGTGCTGGGTGCTCAGTGCTCGGGGTGATCCATGCTCAGTACTCAGGTTGCTGGGTGCTCAGTTCTCGGGGTGCTCAGTGCTCAGTACGTTGGGTGCTCACTACTCAGGGTGCTGGGTGCTCAGTGCTCAGGGTGCTGGGTGCTCAGTGCTCAGGGTGCTTGGTGCTCAGTGCTCAGGGTGCTGGGTGCTCAGTACTCAGGGTGCTGGTTGCTCAGTACTCAGGGTGCTCAGTGCTCAGTACTCAGGGTGCTCAGTGCTCAGTACTCAGGGTGCTCAGTTCTCAGGGTGCTGGGTGCTCAGTCCTCAGGGTGCTGGGTGCTCAGTGCTCAGGGTGCTCAGTGCTCAGTGCTCAGGGTGCTGGGTGCTCAGTACTCAGGGTGCTGTGTGCTCAGTGCTCGGGGTGCTGGGTGCTCAGTACTCAGAGTGCTGGGTGCTCAGTGCTCAGGGTGCTGGGTGCTCAGTGCTCAGGGTGCTCGGTGCTTAGTACTCAGGGTGCTCGGTGCTCGGGGTGCTGGGTGCTCAGTGCACGGGGTGCTGGGTGCTCAGTGTTCGGGTTGCTGGGTGCTCAGTGCTCAGGGTGCTGGGTGCTCAGTACTCAAGGTGCTGGCTGCTCAGTACTCAGGGTGCTGGGTGCTCAGTACTCAGGGAGCTCAGTGCTTGGGGTGCTGGGTGCTCAGTACTCAGGGTGCTCAGTGCTTGGGGTGTTGGGTGCTCAGTACTCAGGTTGCTGGGTGCTCAGTGATCAGGGTGTTGGGTGCTCAGTACTCAGGGTGCTGGGTGCTCAGTACTCAGGGTGCTGGGTGCTCAGTGCTCGGGGTGCTGGGTGCTCAGTGCTCGGGGTGCTGGGTGCTCAGTGCTCGGGGTGCTGGGTGCTCAGTGCTCGGGGTGCTGGGTGCTCAGTGCTCGGGGTGCTGGGTGCTCAGTGCTCGGGGTGCTGGGTGCTCAGTGCTCGGGGTGCTGGGTTCTCAGTGCTCGGGGTGCTCGGTGCTCAGTGCTCGGGGTGCTGGGTGCTCAGTACTCGTGGTGCTCAGTGCTCAGTACTCAGGGTGCTGGGTGCTCAGTGCTCAGGGCGCTGGGTGCTCAGTGCTAGGGGTGCTGGCTGCTCGGTGCTCAGGTTGCTGGGTGGTCAGTACTCGGGGCGCTGGGTGCTCAGTACTCAGGGTGCGGGGTGCTCATTGCTTGGGGTGCTGGTTGCTCAGTGCTCGGGGTGCTGGGTGCTCAGTGCTCAGGGTGCTTGGTGCTCAGTGCTCAGGGTGCTGGGTGCTCAGTACTCAGGGTGCTGGGTGCTCAGTACTCGGGTGCTGGGTGCTCAGTACTCAGGGTGCTGGGTGCTCAGTGCTCAGGGTGCTGGGTGCTCAGTGCTCAGGGTTCTGGGTGCTCAGTACTCAGGGTGCTCGGTGCTCGGGTTGCTGGGTGCTCAGTGCTCGGGGTGCTCGGTGCTCAGTCCTCCGGGTGCTCAGTGCTCAGTACTCAGGGTGCTGGGTGCTCAGTGCTCAGGGTGCTGGGTGCTCAGTACTCAGGGTGCTGGGTGCACGGTGCTCAGTACGCTGGGTGCTCAGTACTCAGGGTGCTGGGTGCACAGTACTCAGGGTGCTCGGTGCTCAGTACTCAGGGTGCTGGGTGCTCAGTGCTCGGGGTGCTGGGTGCTCAGTACTCAGGGTGCTCAGTGCTCAGTACTCAGCGTGCTGGGTGCTCAGTGCTCAGGGTGCTCGGTGTTCAGTACTCAGGGTGCTCAGTGCTCAGTACTCAGCGTGCTGGGTGCTCAGTGCTCAGGGTGCTCGGTGCTCAGTACTCAGGGTGCTCAGTGCTCAGTACTCAGCGTGCTGGGTGCTCAGTGCTCAGGGTGCTCGGTGCTCAGTACTCAGGGTGCTCAGTGCTCAGTACTCAGCGTGCTGGGTGCTCAGTGCTCGGGGTGCTGGGTGCTCAGTACTCAGGGTGCTGGGTGCTCAGTACTCGTTGTGCTGGGTGCTAAGTGCTCAGGGTGCTGTGTGCTCAGTACTCAGAGTGCTCAGTGCTCAGTACTCAGCGTGCTGGGTGCTCAGTGCTCAGGGTGCTCGGTGCTCAGTACTCAGGGTGCTCAGTGCTCAGTACTCAGCGTGCTGGGTGCTCAGTGCTCAGGGTGCTGGGTGCTCAGTACTCAGGGTGCTGGGTGCTTAGTACTCAGGGTGCTCGGTCCTCAGTGCTCAGGGTGCTGGGTGCTCAGTACTCAGGGAGCAGGGTGCTCAGTGCTCAGGGTGCTCAGTGCTCAGTACTCAGGGTGCTCGGTGCTCAGTGATCAGGTTGCTCAGTGCTCAGTACTCAGGGTGCTCAGTGCTCAGTGCTCTGGGTGCTGGGTGCTCAGTGCTCGGGGTGCTGGGTGCTCAGTGCTCAGGGTGCTGGGTGCTCAGTACTCAGGGTGCTCAGTGCTCAGGGTGCTGGGTGCTCAGTGCTCGGGGTGCTGGGTACTCAGTCCTCAGTACACAGGGTGCTGGGTGCTCAGTGCTCTGGGTGCTGGGTGCTCAGTACTCAGTACTCAGGGTGCTGGGTGCTCAGTGCTCAGGGTGCTTGGTGCTCAGTGCTCAGGGTGCTGGGTGCTCAGTACTCAGGGTGCTGGGTGCTCAGTACTCGGGTGCTGGGTGCTCAGTACTCAGGGTGCTGGGTGCTCAGTGCTCAGGGTGCTGGGTGCTCAGTGCTCAGGGTTCTGGGTGCTCAGTACTCAGGGTGCTCGGTGCTCGGGTTGCTGGGTGCTCAGTGCTCGGGGTGCTCGGTGCTCAGTCCTCCGGGTGCTCAGTGCTCAGTACTCAGGGTGCTGGGTGCTCAGTGCTCAGGGTGCTGGGTGCTCAGTACTCAGGGTGCTGGGTGCACGGTGCTCAGTACGCTGGGTGCTCAGTACTCAGGGTGCTGGGTGCACAGTACTCAGGGTGCTCGGTGCTCAGTACTCAGGGTGCTGGGTGCTCAGTGCTCGGGGTGCTGGGTGCTCAGTACTCAGGGTGCTCAGTGCTCAGTACTCAGCGTGCTGGGTGCTCAGTGCTCAGGGTGCTCGGTGTTCAGTACTCAGGGTGCTCAGTGCTCAGTACTCAGCGTGCTGGGTGCTCAGTGCTCAGGGTGCTCGGTGCTCAGTACTCAGGGTGCTCAGTGCTCAGTACTCAGCGTGCTGGGTGCTCAGTGCTCAGGGAGCTCGGTGCTCAGTACTCAGGGTGCTCAGTGCTCAGTACTCAGCGTGCTGGGTGCACAGTGCTCAGGGTGCTGGGTGCTCAGTGCTCAGGGTGCTGGGTACTCAGTGCTCGGGGTGCTGGGTGCTCAGTACTCAGGGTGCTGGGTGCTCAGTACACATGGTGCTGGGTTCTCAGTGCTCGGGTTGCTGATTGCTCAGTGCTCGGGGTGCTGGGTGCTCAGTGCTCGGGGTGCTGTGTGTTCAGTGCTCACGGTGCTGGGTGTTCAGTACTCAGGGTGCTGGGTGCTCAGTACTCAGGGTTCTCATTGCTCAGGGTGCTGGGTGCTCAGTACTCAGGGTGCTGGGTGCTCAGTACTCAGGGTGCTCAGCGCTCAGTACTCAGGGTGCTCAGTGCTCAGTACTCAGGGTGCTCGGTGCTCAGGGTGCTGGGTGCTCATTGCTCCGGGTGCTGGTTGCTCATTGCTCGCGGTGCTGCATGCTCAGTGCTCGGGGTGCTCGGTGCTCAGTACTCAGGGTGCTGGGTACTCAGTGCTCAGGGTGCTCGGTGCTCAGTACTCGGGGTGCTGGGTGCTCATTCTCGGGGTGCTTGGTGCTCAGTGCTCGTGGTGCTGTGTGCTCAGTACTCAGGGTGCTGGGTGCTCAGTGCTCAGGGTGTTGGGTGCTCAGTACTCAGGGTGCTGGGTGCTCAGTGCTCAGGGTGCTGGGTGCTCAGTACTCAGGGTGCTGGGTGCTCAGTGCTCAGGGTGCTGAGTGCTCAGTACTCAGGGTGCTGGGAGCTCAGTGCTCAGGGTGATCGGTGCTCAGTACTCAGGGTGCTCAGTACTCAGGGTGCTGGGTGCTCAGTGCTCGGGGTGCTGGGTGCTCAGTATTCAGGGTGCTGGGTGCTCAGTGCTTTGGGTTCTGGGTGCTCAGTGCTCAGGGTGATCGGTGCTCAGTACTCAGGGTGCTGGGTGCTCAGTGCTCAGGGTGCTGGGTGCTCAGTCCTCAGGGTGCTTAGTGCTCAGGGTGCTGGGTGCTCAGTGCTCGGGGTGCTCGGTGCTCAGTACTCAGGGTGCTGAGTGCTCAGTACTCAGGGTGCTGTGTGCTCAGTACTCAGGGTGCTGGGTGCTCAGTGCTCAGGTTGCTGGGTGATCAGTGCTCAGGGTGCTGGGTGCTCAGTGCTCAGCTTGCTGGGTGCTCAGTGCTCGGGGTGCTGGGTGCTCAGTACTCAGGTTGCTGGGTGCTCAGTGATTGGTGTGCTCGGTGCTCAGTACGTTGGGTGCTCACTACTCAGGGTGCTGGGTGCTCAGTGCTCGGGGTGATCCGTGCTCAGTACTCAGGTTGCTGGGTGCTCAGTTCTCGGGGTGCTCAGTGCTCAGTACGTTGGGTGCTCACTACTCAGGGTGCTGGGTGCTCAGTGCTCAGGGTGCTGGGTGCTCAGTGCTCAGGGTGCTTGGTGCTCAGTGCTCAGGGTGCTGGGTGCTCAGTACTCAGGGTGCTGGTTGCTCAGTACTCAGGGTGCTCAGTGCTCAGTACTCAGGGTGCTCAGTGCTCAGTACTCAGGGTGCTCAGTTCTCAGGGTGCTGGGTGCTCAGTCCTCAGGGTGCTGGGTGCTCAGTGCTCAGGGTGCTCAGTGCTCAGTGCTCAGGGTGCTGGGTGCTCAGTACTCAGGGTGCTGTGTGCTCAGTGCTCGGGGTGCTGGGTGCTCAGTACTCAGAGTGCTGGGTGCTCAGTGCTCAGGGTGCTGGGTGCTCAGTGCTCAGGGTGCTCGGTGCTTAGTACTCAGGGTGCTCGGTGCTCGGGGTGCTGGGTGCTCAGTGCACGGGGTGCTGGGTGCTCAGTGTTCGGGTTGCTGGGTGCTCAGTGCTCAGGGTGCTGGGTGCTCAGTACTCAAGGTGCTGGCTGCTCAGTACTCAGGGTGCTGGGTGCTCAGTACTCAGGGAGCTCAGTGCTTGGGGTGCTGGGTGCTCAGTACTCAGGGTGCTCAGTGCTTGGGGTGTTGGGTGCTCAGTACTCAGGTTGCTGGGTGCTCAGTGATCAGGGTGTTGGGTGCTCAGTACTCAGGGTGCTGGGTGCTCAGTACTCAGGGTGCTGGGTGCTCAGTGCTCGGGGTGCTGGGTGCTCAGTGCTCGGGGTGCTGGGTGCTCAGTGCTCGGGGTGCTGGGTGCTCAGTGCTCGGGGTGCTGGGTGCTCAGTGCTCGGGGTGCTGGGTGCTCAGTGCTCGGGGTGCTGGGTGCTCAGTGCTCGGGGTGCTGGGTTCTCAGTGCTCGGGGTGCTCGGTGCTCAGTGCTCGGGGTGCTGGGTGCTCAGTACTCGTGGTGCTCAGTGCTCAGTACTCAGGGTGCTGGGTGCTCAGTGCTCAGGGCGCTGGGTGCTCAGTGCTAGGGGTGCTGGCTGCTCGGTGCTCAGGTTGCTGGGTGGTCAGTACTCGGGGCGCTGGGTGCTCAGTACTCAGGGTGCGGGGTGCTCATTGCTTGGGGTGCTGGTTGCTCAGTGCTCGGGGTGCTGGGTGCTCAGTGCTCAGGGTGCTTGGTGCTCAGTGCTCAGGGTGCTGGGTGCTCAGTACTCAGGGTGCTGGGTGCTCAGTACTCGGGTGCTGGGTGCTCAGTACTCAGGGTGCTGGGTGCTCAGTGCTCAGGGTGCTGGGTGCTCAGTGCTCAGGGTTCTGGGTGCTCAGTACTCAGGGTGCTCGGTGCTCGGGTTGCTGGGTGCTCAGTGCTCGGGGTGCTTGGTGCTCAGTCCTCCGGGTGCTCAGTGCTCAGTACTCAGGGTGCTGGGTGCTCAGTGCTCAGGGTGCTGGGTGCTCAGTACTCAGGGTGCTGGGTGCACGGTGCTCAGTACGCTGGGTGCTCAGTACTCAGGGTGCTGGGTGCACAGTACTCAGGGTGCTCGGTGCTCAGTACTCAGGGTGCTGGGTGCTCAGTACTCGGGGTGCTGGGTGCTCATTAATCAGGGTGCTGGGTGCTCAGTACTCAGGGTGCTCAGTGCTTGGGGTGCAGGGTGCTCAGTACTCGGGGTGCTGGGTGCTCAGTACTCGGGGTACTGGGTGCTCAGTGCTCAGGGTGCTGGGTGCTCAGTGCTGAGGGTGCTGGCTGCTCAGTGCTCAGGGTGCTGGGTGCTCAGTACTCAGGGTGCTAGGTGCTCAGTACTCAGGGTGCTCAGTGCTCAGTACTCAGCGTGCTGGGTGCTCAGTGCTCAGGGTCCTCGGTGCTCAGTACTCAGGGGGCTCAGTGCTCAGTACTCAGCGTGCTTTGTGCTCAGTGCTCAGGGTGCTGGGTGCTCAGTACTCAGGGTGCTGGGTGCTCAGTACTCAGGGTGCTGGGTGCTCTGTACTCAGGGTGCTGGGTGCTCAGTGCTCGGGGTGCTCGGTGATCAGTACTCAGGGTGCTGGGTGCTCAGTGCTCAGGGTGCTGAGTACTCAGTACTCAGGGTGCTGGGTGCTCAGTGCTCAGGGTGCTGGGTGCTCAGTGCTCAGGGTGCTGGGTGCTCAGTACTCGGGGTGCTGGGTGCTCAGTGCTCGGGGTGCTGGGTGCTCAGTGCTCGGGGTGCTGGGTGCTCAGTGCTCAGGGTGCTGGGTGCTCAGTACTCAGGGTGCTGGGGGCTCAGTACTCAGGGTGCTGGGTGCTCAGTGTTCGGGGTGCTGGGTGCTCAGTCCTCAGGGTGCTGGGTGCTCAGTACTCATCGTGTTCGGTGTTCAGTACTCAGGGTGCTCAGTGCTCAGTACTCAGGGTGCTGGTTGCTCAGTGCTCGGGGTGCTCGGTGCTCAGTACTCAGGGTGCTGGGTGCTCAGTACTCAGGGTGCTGGGTGCTCAGTACTCAGGGCGCTGCGTGCTCAGTACTCAGGGTGCTGGGTGCTCAGTACTCAGGGTGCTGGGTGCTCAGTGCTCAGGGTGCTGGGTGCTCAGTACTCAGGGTGCTTGGTGCTCAGTACTTAGTGTGCTCGGTGCTCAGTACTCAGGGTGCTGGGTGCTCAGTGCTCAGGGTGCTTTGTACTCAGTACTCAGGGTTCTGGGTGCTCAGTACTCAGGGTGCTGGGTGCTCAGTGCTCAGGGTGCTGGGTGCTCAGTGCTCAGGGTGCTGGGTGCTCAGTACTCAGGGTGCTGGGTGCTCAGTGCTCAGGGTGATCGGTGATCAGTACTCAGGGTGCTCAGTACTCAGGGTGCTGGGTGCTCAGTGCTCAGGGTGCTGGGTGCTCAGTACTCAGGGTGCTGGGTGCTCAGTGCTCGGTGTGCTGGGTGCTCAGTGCTCAGGGTGCTCAGTGCTCAGGGTGCTGGGTGCTCAGTGCTCGGGGTGCTCGGTGCTCAATGTGCTGGGTGCTCAGTCCTCAGGGTGCTCAGTGCTCAGGGTGCTGGGTGCTCAGTGCTCGGGGTGCTCGGTGCTCAGTACTCAGGGTGCTGGGTGCTCAGTACTCATGGTGCTGGGTGCTCAGTACTCAGGGGGCTGGGTGCTCAGTGCTCAGGGTGCTGGGTGCTCAGTGCTCAGGGCGCTGGGTGCTCAGTGCTCGGGGTGCTGGGTGCTCAGTGCTCGGGGTGCTGGGTGCTCAGTACTCAGGGTGCTGGGTGCTCAGTACTCATGGTGCTGGGTGCTCAGTACTCAGGGGGCTGGGTGCTCAGTGCTCAGGGTGCTGGGTGCTCAGTACTCAGGGTTCTGGGTGCTCAGTACTCAGGGTGCTGGGTGCTCAGTGCTCAGGGTGCTGGGTGCTCAGTGCTCAGGGTGCTGTGTGCTCAGTACTCAGGGTGCTGGGTGCTCAGTGCTCAGGGTGATCGGTGCTCAGTACTCAGGGTGCTCAGTACTCAGGGTGCTGTGTGTTCAGTGCTCAGGGTGCTGGGTGCTCAGTACTCAGGGTGCTCAGTGCTCAGGGTGCTGGGTGGTCAGGGTGCTGTGTGCTCAGTGCTCGGGGTGCTGGGTGCTCAGTGCTCAGTGCTCAGGGTGCTGGGTGCTCAGTGCTCAGGGTGCTGTGTGCTCAGTGCTCAGTACTCAGCGTGCTGGATGCTCAGTGCTCAGAGTGTTGGGTGCTCAGTGATCAGGGTGCTGGGTGCTCAGTACTCTGGGTGTTGGGTGCTCAGTACTCAGGGTGCTGGGTGCTCAGTGCTCGGGGTGCTCGGTGCTCAGTACTCAAGGTGCTGGGTGCTCAGTGCTCAGGGTGCGGGGTGCTCAGTCCTCGGGGTGCTCCGTGCTCAGTGCTCAGGGGGCTGGGTGCTCAGTACTCAGGGTGCTCGGTGCTCAGTACTCAGGGTTCTCAGTGCTCAGGGTGCTGGGTGCTCAGTACTCAGGGTGCTCAGTGCTCAGTACTCGGGGTGCTGGGTGCTCAGTACTCAGGGCGCTCAGTGCTCAGTACTCGGGGTGCTGGGTGCTCAGTGCTCAGTGTGCTCAGTGCTCAGTGCTCGGGGTGCTGGGTGCTCAGTGCTCGGGGCGCTGGGTGCTCAGTGCTCGGGGTGCTGGGTGCTCAGTACTCAGGGTGCTTTGTGCTCAGTGCTCAGTACTCAGCGTGCTGGGTGCTCAGTGCTCAGAGTGTTGGGTGCTCAGTACTCAGGGTGCTGGGTGCTCAGTGCTCAGTGCTCAGGGTGCTCAGTGCTCAGGGTGCTCAGTGCTCAGGGTGCTGGGTGCTCAGGGTGCTGGGTGCTCAGTGCTCGGGGTGCTGGGTGCTCATTGCTCAGTGCTCAGGGTGCTGGGTGCTCAGTGCTGAGTGCTCAGGGTGCTGGGTGTTCAGTACTCATGGTGCTCGGTGCTCAGTGCTCAGGGTGCTGGGTGCTCAGTACTCAGGGTGCTGGGTGCTCAGTGCTCGGGGTGCTGGGTGCTCAGTGCTCAGGGTGATCAGTGCTCAGTACTCAGGGTGCTGGGTTCTCAGCGCTCTGGGTGCTGGGTGCTCAGTCCACAGGGTGCTCAGTACTCAGGATGCTCTGTGCTCAGTGCTCAGTACTCAGGGTGCTCAGTACTCAGGGTGCTGGGTGCTCAGTGCTCGGGGTGCTGGGTGCTCAGTACTCAGGGTGCTGGGTGCTCAGTACTCGGGGTGCTGGGTGCTCAGTACTCAGGGTGCTGGGTGCTCAGTGCTCGGGGTGCTGGGTGCTCACTGCTCAGAGTGATCGGTGCTCAGTGCTCAGGGTGCTGGGTGCTCATTGCTCGGTGTGCTCGGTGCTCAGTACTCAGGGTGCTGAGTGCTCAGTACTCAGGTTGCTGGGTGCTCAGTACTCAGGTTGCTGGTTGCTCAGTACTCAGGGTGCTGGGTGCTCAGTGCTCGGGGTGCTGGGTGCTCATTGCTCGGGGTGCTGGGTGCTCAGGGCTGTGGTGCTGGGTGCTCAGTTCTCAGTCCTCAGGGTGCTGGGTGCTCAGTGCTCAGTGCTCAGGGTGCTGGTTGCTCAGTACTCAGGGTGCTGGGTGCTCAGTACTCAGGGTGCTGGGTGCTCAGTGCTCAGGGTGCTCTGTGCTCAGTACTCAGGGTGCTGGGTGCTCAGTGCTTGGGGTGCTGCGTGCTCAGTGCTCAGGGAGCTGGGTGCTCAGTGCTCAGGGTGCTGGGTGCTCAGTACTCAGGGTGCTGGGTTCTCAGTGCTCGTTGTGCTCGGTGCTCAGTACTCAAGGTGCTGTGTGCTCAGTGCTCAGGGTGCTGGGTGCTCAGTCCTCGGGGTGCTCCGTGCTCAGTGATCAGGGTGCTGGGTGCTCAGTACTCAGGGTGCTCGGTGCTCAGTACTCAGTGTTTTCAGTGCTCAGTACTCAGGGTGCTGGGTGCTCAGTGCTCAGGGTGCTGGGTGCTCAGTACTCAGGGTGCTCAGTGCTCAGTACTCGGGGTGCTTGGTGCTCAGTACTCAGGGTGCTCAGTGCTCAGTACTCGGGGTGCTGGGTGCTCAGTGCTCAGGGTGCTCAGTGCTCAGTGCTCGGGGTGCTGGGTGCTCAGTGCTCGGGGCGCTGGGTGCTCAGTGCTCGGGGTGCTGGGTGCTCAGTACTCAGGGTGCTGGGTGCTCAGTGCTCAGGGTGCTCAGTGCTCAGTACTCAGTGCTCAGGGTGCTCAGTGCTCAGTGCTCAGGGTGCTGGGTGTTCAGTACTCAGGGTGCTGGGTGCTCAGTACTCAGGGTGCTGGGTGCTCAGTGCTCAGGGTGCTGGGAGCTCAGTAGTCTGGGTGTTGGGTGCTCAGTACTCAGGGTGCTGGGTGCTCCGTGCTCAGGGTGCTGGGTGCTCAGTGCTCAGGGTTCTGGGTGCTCAGTGCTCAGGGTGCTGGGTGGTCAGTACTCAGGGTGCTGGGTGCTTAGTGCTCGAGGTGCTCGGTGCTCAGTACTCAAGGTGCTGGGTGCTCAGTGCTCAGGGTGCTGGGTGCTCAGTACTCGGGGTTCTCCGTGCTCATGGTGCTGGGTGCTCAGTGCTCAGGGTGCTGGGTGCTCAGTGCTCGGGGTGCTGGGTGCTGAGTGCTCAGGGTGCTGGGTGCTCAGTGCTCGGGGTGCTCGGTGCTCAGTGCTCAGGGTGCTGGGTGCTCAGTACTCAGGGTGCTGGGTGATTAGTACTCAGGTTGCTCAGTGCTCAGTACACAGGGTGCTGGGTGCTCAGTGCTCGGGGTGCTGGGTGCTCAGTGCTCAGTACTCAGGGTGCTGGGTGCTCAGTGCTCAGGGTGCTGGGTGCTCAGTACTCAGCGTGCTGGGTGCTCAGTACTCAGGGTGCTGGGTGCTCAGTGCTCAGGGTGCTGGGTGCTCAGTGCTCAGGGTGCTGGGTGCTCAGTGATCGGGGTGCTGGGTGCTGAGTACTCAGGGTGCTCAGTGCTCGGTTAGCTCGGTGCTCAGTACTCAGGGTGCTGGGTGCTCAGTACTCAGTGCTCGGGGTCCTGGGTGCTCCGTGCTCGGGGTGCTGTGTGCTCAGTGTTCTGGGTGCTGGGTTCTCAGTACTCAGGGTGCTGGGTGCTCAGTACTCAGGGTGCTCGGTGCTCAGTACTCAGGGTGCTGGGTCCTCAGTGCTCAGGGTGCTGGGTACTCAGTACTCAGGGTGCTGGGTGCTCAGTACTCAGGGTGCTGGGTGCTCAGTGCTCAGGGTGCTGGGTGCTCAGTGCTCAGGGTGCTGGGTGCTCAGTACTCAGGGTGCTGGGTGCTCAGTGCTCAGGGTGATCGGTGCTCAGTACTCAGGGTGCTCAGTACTCAGGATGCTGGGTGCTCAGTGCTCAGGGTGCTGGGTGCTCAGTACTCAGGGTACTCAGTACTCAGGGTGCTGGGTGCTCAGTGCTCAGGGTGATCGGTGCTCAGTACTCAGGGTACTCAGTACTCAGGGTGCTGGGTGCTCAGTACTCAGGGTGCTGGGTGCTCAGTGCTCAGGGTGCTGGGTGCTCAGTGCTCAGGGTGCTGGGTGCTCAGTGCTCGGGGTGCTGGGTGCTCAGTGCTCAGGGTGATCGGTGCTCAGTACTCAGGGTGCTGGGTGCTCAGTGCTCAGGGTGCTGGGTGCTCAGTCCTCAGGGTGCTCAGTGCTCAGGGTGCTGGGTGCTCAGTACTCATGGTGCTGGGTGCTCAGTACTCAGGGGGCTGGGTGCTCAGCGCTCAGTGTGCTGGGTGCTCAGTGCTCAGGGCGCTGGGTGCTCAGTGCTCGGGGTGCTGGGTGCTCAGTGTTCGGGGTGCTGGGTGGTCAGTGCTCAGTGCTCAAGGTGCTGGGTGCTCAGTGCTCAGTGCTCAGGGTGCTGGGTGCTCAGTACTCAGGGTGCTGGGTGCTCAGTACTCAGGGTGCTGGGTGCTCAGTTCTCAGGGTGCTGGGTGATCAGTACTCTGGGTGTTGGGTGCTCAGTACTCAGGTTGCTCAGTGCTCAGTACTCGGGGTGCTCGGTGCTCAGTGCTCAGTGTGCTCAGTGCTCAGGGTGCTGGGTGCTCAGTGCTCGGGGCGCTGGGTGCTCAGTGCTCGGGGTGCTGGGTGCTCAGTACTCAGGGTGCTGTGTGCTCAGTGCTCTGTACTCAGCGTGCTGGGTGCTCAGTGCTCAGTGCTGAGGGTGCTCAGTGCTCAGGGTGCTCAGTGCTCAGGGTGCTGGGTGCTCAGGGTGCTGGGTGCTCAGTGCTCGGGGTGCTGGGTGCTCAGTTCTCAGTGCTCAGGGTGCTGGGTGCTCAGTGCTCTGTGCTCAGGGTGCTGGGTGTTCAGTACTCAGGGTGCTCGGTGCTCAGTGCTCAGGGTGCTAGGTGCTCAGTACTCAGGGTGCTGGGTGCTCAGTGCTCGGGGTGCTGGGTGCTCAGTACTCAGGGTGCAGGGTGCTCAGTACTCAGGGTGCTGGGTGCTCAGTGCTCAGGGTGCTGGGTGCTCAGTACTCAGGGTGCTCGGTGCTCAGTACTCAGGGTGCTCGGTGCTCAGTACTCAGGGTGCTGGGTGCTCAGTACTCAGGGTGCTGAGTGCTCAGTACTCACGGTGCTGGGTGCTCAGTGCTCAGGGTGCTGGGTGCTCAGTGCTCTGGGTGCTGGGTGCTCACTGCTCAGGGTGCTGGGTGCTCAGTGCTCAGGGTGCTGGGTGCTCAGTGATCGGGGTGATGGGTGCTGAGTGCTCAGGGTGCTGAGTGCTCAGTGCTCGGGGTGCTCGGTGCTCAGTGCTCAGGGTCCTGGGTGCTCAGTACTCAGGGTGCTGGGTGCTTAGTAATCAGGGTGCTCAGTGCTCAGTACACAGGGTGCTGGGTGCTCAGTGCTCGGGGTGCTGGGTGCTCAGTGCTCAGTACTCAGGGTGCTGGGTGTTCAGTGCTCAGGGTGCTGGGTGCTCAGTGCTCAGGGTGCTGGGTGCTCAGTGCTCGGGGAGCTCGGTGCTCAGTACTCAGGGTGCTGGGTGCTCAGTACTCAGTGCTCGGGGTCCTGGGTGCTCCGTGCTCGGGGTGATCTGTTCTCAGTACTCAGGGTGCTGGGTGCTCAGTGCTCGGGGTGCTGGGTGCTCAGTCCTCGGGGTGCTCAGTACTCAGGGTACTGGGTGCTCAGTACTCAGGGTGCTGGGTGCTCAGAGCTCGGGGTGCTCGGTGCTCAGTACTCGGGGTGCTGGGTGCTCAGTGCTCAGGGTGCTGGGTGCTCAGTGCTCGGGGTGCTGGGTGCTCAGTGCTGAGGGTGCTGGCTGCTCAGTGCTCAGGGTGCTGGCTGCTCAGTACTCAGGGTGCTAGGTGCTCAGTACTCAGGGTGCTCAGTGCTCAGTACTCAGCGTGCTGGGTGCTCAGTACTCAGGGTGTTCAGTGCTCAGTACTCAGCGTGCTTTGTGCTCAGTGCTCAGGGTGCTGGGTGCTCAGTACTCAGGGTGCTGGGTGCTCAGTATTCAGGGTGCTGGGTGCTCAGTACTCAGGGTGCTGGGTGCTCAGTGCTCGGGGTGCTCGGTGATCAGTACTCAGGGTGCTGGGTGCTCATTACTCAGGGTGCTGGGTGCTCAGTGCTCAGGGTGCTGGGTGCTCAGTGCTCGGGGTGCTCGGTGATCAGTACTCAGGGTGCTGGGTGCTCAGTGCTCAGGGTGCTGAGTACTCAGTACTCAGGGTGCTGGGTGCTCAGTGCTCGGGGTGCTGGGTGCTCAGTGCTCAGTACTCAGGGTGCTGGGTGCTCAGTGCTCAGGGTGCTGGGTGCTCAGTACTCAGGGTGCTGGGTGCTCAGTGCTCAGGGTGATCGGTGCTCAGTACTCAGGGTGCTCAGTACTCAGGATGCTGGGTGCTCAGTGCTCAGGGTGCTGGGTGCTCAGTACTCAGGGTACTCAGTACTCAGGGTGCTGGGTGCTCAGTGCTCAGGGTGATCGGTGCTCAGTACTCAGGGTACTCAGTACTCAGGGTGCTGGGTGCTCAGTACTCAGGGTGCTGGGTGCTCAGTGCTCAGGGTGCTGGGTGCTCAGTGCTCAGGGTGCTGGGTGCTCAGTGCTCGGGGTGCTGGGTGCTCAGTGCTCAGGGTGATCGGTGCTCAGTACTCAGGGTGCTGGGTGCTCAGTGCTCAGGGTGCTGGGTGCTCAGTCCTCAGGGTGCTCAGTGCTCAGGGTGCTGGGTGCTCAGTACTCATGGTGCTGGGTGCTCAGTACTCAGGGGGCTGGGTGCTCAGCGCTCAGTGTGCTGGGTGCTCAGTGCTCAGGGCGCTGGGTGCTCAGTGCTCGGGGTGCTGGGTGCTCAGTGCTCGGGGTGCTGGGTGGTCAGTGCTCAGTGCTCAAGGTGCTGGGTGCTCAGTGCTCAGTGCTCAGGGTGCTGGGTGCTCAGTACTCAGGGTGCTGGGTGCTCAGTACTCAGGGTGCTGGGTGCTCAGTTCTCAGGGTGCTGGGTGATCAGTACTCTGGGTGTTGGGTGCTCAGTACTCAGGTTGCTCAGTGCTCAGTACTCGGGGTGCTCGGTGCTCAGTGCTCAGTGTGCTCAGTGCTCAGGGTGCTGGGTGCTCAGTGCTCGGGGCGCTGGGTGCTCAGTGCTCGGGGTGCTGGGTGCTCAGTACTCAGGGTGCTGTGTGCTCAGTGCTCTGTACTCAGCGTGCTGGGTGCTCAGTGCTCAGTGCTGAGGGTGCTCAGTGCTCAGGGTGCTCAGTGCTCAGGGTGCTGGGTGCTCAGGGTGCTGGGTGCTCAGTGCTCGGGGTGCTGGGTGCTCAGTTCTCAGTGCTCAGGGTGCTGGGTGCTCAGTGCTCTGTGCTCAGGGTGCTGGGTGTTCAGTACTCAGGGTGCTCGGTGCTCAGTGCTCAGGGTGCTAGGTGCTCAGTACTCAGGGTGCTGGGTGCTCAGTGCTCGGGGTGCTGGGTGCTCAGTACTCAGGGTGCAGGGTGCTCAGTACTCAGGGTGCTGGGTGCTCAGTGCTCAGGGTGCTGGGTGCTCAGTACTCAGGGTGCTCGGTGCTCAGTACTCAGGGTGCTCGGTGCTCAGTACTCAGGGTGCTGGGTGCTCAGTACTCAGGGTGCTGAGTGCTCAGTACTCAGGGTGCTGGGTGCTCAGTGCTCAGGGTGCTGGGTGCTCAGTGCTCTGGGTGCTGGGTGCTCACTGCTCAGGGTGCTGGGTGCTCAGTGCTCAGGGTGCTGGGTGCTCAGTGATCGGGGTGATGGGTGCTGAGTGCTCAGGGTGCTGAGTGCTCAGTGCTCGGGGTGCTCGGTGCTCAGTGCTCAGGGTCCTGGGTGCTCAGTACTCAGGGTGCTGGGTGCTTAGTAATCAGGGTGCTCAGTGCTCAGTACACAGGGTGCTGGGTGCTCAGTGCTCGGGGTGCTGGGTGCTCAGTGCTCAGTACTCAGGGTGCTGGGTGTTCAGTGCTCAGGGTGCTGGGTGCTCAGTGCTCAGGGTGCTGGGTGCTCAGTGCTCGGGGAGCTCGGTGCTCAGTACTCAGGGTGCTGGGTGCTCAGTACTCAGTGCTCGGGGTCCTGGGTGCTCCGTGCTCGGGGTGATCTGTTCTCAGTACTCAGGGTGCTGGGTGCTCAGTGCTCGGGGTGCTGGGTGCTCAGTCCTCGGGGTGCTCAGTACTCAGGGTACTGGGTGCTCAGTACTCAGGGTGCTGGGTGCTCAGAGCTCGAGGTGCTCGGTGCTCAGTACTCGGGGTGCTGGGTGCTCAGTGCTCAGGGTGCTGGGTGCTCAGTGCTCGGGGTGCTGGGTGCTCAGTGCTGAGGGTGCTGGCTGCTCAGTGCTCAGGGTGCTGGCTGCTCAGTACTCAGGGTGCTAGGTGCTCAGTACTCAGGGTGCTCAGTGCTCAGTACTCAGCGTGCTGGGTGCTCAGTGCTCAGGGTCCTCGGTGCTCAGTACTCAGGGTGTTCAGTGCTCAGTACTCAGCGTGCTTTGTGCTCAGTGCTCAGGGTGCTGGGTGCTCAGTACTCAGGGTGCTGGGTGCTCAGTATTCAGGGTGCTGGGTGCTCAGTACTCAGGGTGCTGGGTGCTCAGTGCTCGGGGTGCTCGGTGATCAGTACTCAGGGTGCTGGGTGCTCATTACTCAGGGTGCTGGGTGCTCAGTGCTCAGGGTGCTGGGTGCTCAGTGCTCGGGGTGCTCGGTGATCAGTACTCAGGGTGCTGGGTGCTCAGTGCTCAGGGTGCTGAGTACTCAGTACTCAGGGTGCTGGGTGCTCAGTGCTCGGGGTGCTGGGTGCTCAGTGCTCAGTACTCAGGGTGCTGGGTGCTCAGTGCTCAGGGTGCTGGGTGCTCAGTACTCAGGGTGCTGGGTGCTCAGTGCTCAGGGTGATCGGTGCTCAGTACTCAGGGTGCTCAGTACTCAGGATGCTGGGTGCTCAGTGCTCAGGGTGCTGGGTGCTCAGTACTCAGGGTACTCAGTACTCAGGGTGCTGGGTGCTCAGTGCTCAGGGTGATCGGTGCTCAGTACTCAGGGTACTCAGTACTCAGGGTGCTGGGTGCTCAGTACTCAGGGTGCTGGGTGCTCAGTGCTCAGGGTGCTGGGTGCTCAGTGCTCAGGGTGCTGGGTGCTCAGTGCTCGGGGTGCTGGGTGCTCAGTGCTCAGGGTGATCGGTGCTCAGTACTCAGGGTGCTGGGTGCTCAGTGCTCAGGGTGCTGGGTGCTCAGTCCTCAGGGTGCTCAGTGCTCAGGGTGCTGGGTGCTCAGTACTCATGGTGCTGGGTGCTCAGTACTCAGGGGGCTGGGTGCTCAGCGCTCAGTGTGCTGGGTGCTCAGTGCTCAGGGCGCTGGGTGCTCAGTGCTCGGGGTGCTGGGTGCTCAGTGCTCGGGGTGCTGGGTGGTCAGTGCTCAGTGCTCAAGGTGCTGGGTGCTCAGTGCTCAGTGCTCAGGGTGCTGGGTGCTCAGTACTCAGGGTGCTGGGTGCTCAGTACTCAGGGTGCTGGGTGCTCAGTTCTCAGGGTGCTGGGTGATCAGTACTCTGGGTGTTGGGTGCTCAGTACTCAGGTTGCTCAGTGCTCAGTACTCGGGGTGCTCGGTGCTCAGTGCTCAGTGTGCTCAGTGCTCAGGGTGCTGGGTGCTCAGTGCTCGGGGCGCTGGGTGCTCAGTGCTCGGGGTGCTGGGTGCTCAGTACTCAGGGTGCTGTGTGCTCAGTGCTCTGTACTCAGCGTGCTGGGTGCTCAGTGCTCAGTGCTGAGGGTGCTCAGTGCTCAGGGTGCTCAGTGCTCAGGGTGCTGGGTGCTCAGGGTGCTGGGTGCTCAGTGCTCGGGGTGCTGGGTGCTCAGTTCTCAGTGCTCAGGGTGCTGGGTGCTCAGTGCTCTGTGCTCAGGGTGCTGGGTGTTCAGTACTCAGGGTGCTCGGTGCTCAGTGCTCAGGGTGCTAGGTGCTCAGTACTCAGGGTGCTGGGTGCTCAGTGCTCGGGGTGCTGGGTGCTCAGTACTCAGGGTGCAGGGTGCTCAGTACTCAGGGTGCTGGGTGCTCAGTGCTCAGGGTGCTGGGTGCTCAGTACTCAGGGTGCTCGGTGCTCAGTACTCAGGGTGCTCGGTGCTCAGTACTCAGGGTGCTGGGTGCTCAGTACTCAGGGTGCTGAGTGCTCAGTACTCAGGGTGCTGGGTGCTCAGTGCTCAGGGTGCTGGGTGCTCAGTGCTCTGGGTGCTGGGTGCTCACTGCTCAGGGTGCTGGGTGCTCAGTGCTCAGGGTGCTGGGTGCTCAGTGATCGGGGTGATGGGTGCTGAGTGCTCAGGGTGCTGAGTGCTCAGTGCTCGGGGTGCTCGGTGCTCAGTGCTCAGGGTCCTGGGTGCTCAGTACTCAGGGTGCTGGGTGCTTAGTAATCAGGGTGCTCAGTGCTCAGTACACAGGGTGCTGGGTGCTCAGTGCTCGGGGTGCTGGGTGCTCAGTGCTCAGTACTCAGGGTGCTGGGTGTTCAGTGCTCAGGGTGCTGGGTGCTCAGTGCTCAGGGTGCTGGGTGCTCAGTGCTCGGGGAGCTCGGTGCTCAGTACTCAGGGTGCTGGGTGCTCAGTACTCAGTGCTCGGGGTCCTGGGTGCTCCGTGCTCGGGGTGATCTGTTCTCAGTACTCAGGGTGCTGGGTGCTCAGTGCTCGGGGTGCTGGGTGCTCAGTCCTCGGGGTGCTCAGTACTCAGGGTACTGGGTGCTCAGTACTCAGGGTGCTGGGTGCTCAGAGCTCGGGGTGCTCGGTGCTCAGTACTCGGGGTGCTGGGTGCTCAGTGCTCAGGGTGCTGGGTGCTCAGTGCTCGGGGTGCTGGGTGCTCAGTGCTGAGGGTGCTGGCTGCTCAGTGCTCAGGGTGCTGGCTGCTCAGTACTCAGGGTGCTAGGTGCTCAGTACTCAGGGTGCTCAGTGCTCAGTACTCAGCGTGCTGGGTGCTCAGTGCTCAGGGTCCTCGGTGCTCAGTACTCAGGGTGTTCAGTGCTCAGTACTCAGCGTGCTTTGTGCTCAGTGCTCAGGGTGCTGGGTGCTCAGTACTCAGGGTGCTGGGTGCTCAGTATTCAGGGTGCTGGGTGCTCAGTACTCAGGGTGCTGGGTGCTCAGTGCTCGGGGTGCTCGGTGATCAGTACTCAGGGTGCTGGGTGCTCATTACTCAGGGTGCTGGGTGCTCAGTGCTCAGGGTGCTGGGTGCTCAGTGCTCGGGGTGCTCGGTGATCAGTACTCAGGGTGCTGGGTGCTCAGTGCTCAGGGTGCTGAGTACTCAGTACTCAGGGTGCTGGGTGCTCAGTGCTCGGGGTGCTGGGTGCTCAGTGCTCAGTACTCAGGGTGCTGGGTGCTCAGTGCTCAGGGTGCTGGGTGCTCAGTACTCAGCGTGCTGGGTGCTCAGTACTCAGGGTGCTGGGTGCTCAGTGCTCAGGGTGCTGGGTGCTCAGTGCTCAGGGTGCTGGGTGCTCAGTGATCGGGGTGCTGGGTGCTGAGTACTCAGGGTGCTCAGTGCTCGGTTAGCTCGGTGCTCAGTACTCAGGGTGCTGGGTGCTCAGTACTCAGTGCTCGGGGTCCTGGGTGCTCCGTGCTCGGGGTGCTGTGTGCTCAGTGCTCTGGGTGCTGGGTGCTCAGTACTCAGGGTGCTGGGTGCTCAGTACTCAGGGTGCTCGGTGCTCAGTACTCAGGGTGCTGGGTCCTCAGTGCTCAGGGTGCTGGGTACTCAGTACTCAGGGTGCTGGGTGCTCAGTACTCAGGGTGCTGGGTGCTCAGTGCTCAGGGTGCTGGGTGCTCAGTGCTCAGGGTGCTGGGTGCTCAGTACTCAGGGTGCTGGGTGCTCAGTGCTCAGGGTGATCGGTGCTCAGTACTCAGGGTGCTCAGTACTCAGGATGCTGGGTGCTCAGTGCTCAGGGTGCTGGGTGCTCAGTACTCAGGGTACTCAGTACTCAGGGTGCTGGGTGCTCAGTGCTCAGGGTGATCGGTGCTCAGTACTCAGGGTACTCAGTACTCAGGGTGCTGGGTGCTCAGTACTCAGGGTGCTGGGTGCTCAGTGCTCAGGGTGCTGGGTGCTCAGTGCTCAGGGTGCTGGGTGCTCAGTGCTCGGGCTGCTGGCTGCTCAGTGCTCAGGGTGATTGGTGCTCAGTACTCAGGGTGCTGGGTGCTCAGTGCTCAGGGTGCTGGGTGCTCAGTCCTCAGGGTGCTCAGTGCTCAGGGTGCTGGGTGCTCAGTACTCATGGTGCTGGGTGCTCAGTACTCAGGGGGCTGGGTGCTCAGTGCTCAGTGTGCTGGGTGCGCAGTGCTCAGGGCGCTGGGTGCTCAGTGCTCGGGGTGCTGGGTGCTCAGTGCTCGGGGTGCTGGGTGGTCAGTGCTCAGTGCTCAAGGTGCTGGGTGCTCAGTGCTCAGTGCTCAGGGTGCTGGGTGCTCAGTACTCAGGGTGCTGGGTGCTCAGTACTCAGGGTGCTGGGTGCTCAGTTCTCAGGGTGCTGGGTGATCAGTACTCTGGGTGTTGGGTGCTCAGTACTCAGGTTGCTCAGTGCTCAGTACTCGGGGTGCTCGGTGCTCAGTGCTCAGTGTGCTCAGTGCTCAGGGTGCTGGGTGCTCAGTGCTCGGGGCGCTGGGTGCTCAGTGCTCGGGGTGCTGGGTGCTCAGTACTCAGGGTGCTGTGTGCTCAGTGCTCAGTACTCAGCGTGCTGGGTGCTCAGTGCTCAGTGCTGAGGGTGCTCAGTGCTCAGGGTGCTCAGTGCTCAGGGTGCTGGGTGCTCAGGGTGCTGGGTGCTCAGTGCTCGGGGTGCTGGGTGCTCAGTTCTCAGTGCTCAGGGTGCTGGGTGCTCAGTGCTCAGTGCTCAGGGTGCTGGGTGTTCAGTACTCAGGGTGCTCGGTGCTCAGTGCTCAGGGTGCTAGGTGCTCAGTACTCAGGGTGCTGGGTGCTCAGTGCTCGGGGTGCTGGGTGCTCAGTACTCAGGGTGCTGGGTGCTCAGTACTCAGGGTGCTGGGTGCTCAGTGCTCAGGGTGCTGGGTGCTCAGTACTCAGGGTGCTCGGTGCTCAGTACTCAGGGTGCTCGGTGCTCAGTACTCAGGGTGCTGGGTGCTCAGTACTCAGGGTGCTGGGTGCTCAGTACTCAGGGTGCTGGGTGCTCAGTGCTCAGGGTGCTGGGTGCTCAGTGCTCTGGGTGCTGGGTGCTCACTGCTCAGGGTGCTGGGTGCTCAGTGCTCAGGGTGCTGGGTGCTCAGTGATCGGGGTGATGGGTGCTGAGTGCTCAGGGTGCTGAGTGCTCAGTGCTCGGGGTGCTCGGTGCTCAGTGCTCAGGGTCCTGGGTGCTCAGTACTCAGGGTGCTGGGTGCTTAGTAATCAGGGTGCTCAGTGTTCAGTACACAGGGTGCTGGGTGCTCAGTGCTCGGGGTGCTGGGTGCTCAGTGCTCAGTACTCAGGGTGCTGGGTGTTCAGTGCTCAGGGTGCTGGGTGCTCAGTGCTCAGGGTGCTGGGTGCTCAGTGCTCGGGGAGCTCGGTGCTCAGTACTCAGGGTGCTGGGTGCTCAGTACTCAGTGCTCGGGGTCCTGGGTGCTCCGTGCTCGGGGTGATCTGTTCTCAGTACTCAGGGTGCTGGGTGCTCAGTGCTCGGGGTGCTGGGTGCTCAGTCCTCGGGGTGCTCAGTACTCAGGGTACTGGGTGCTCAGTACTCAGGGTGCTGGGTGCTCAGAGCTCGGGGTGCTCGGTGCTCAGTACTCGGGGTGCTGGGTGCTCAGTGCTCAGGGTGCTGGGTGCTCAGTGCTCGGGGTGCTGGGTGCTCAGTGCTGAGGGTGCTGGCTGCTCAGTGCTCAGGGTGCTGGGTGCTCAGTACTCAGGGTGCTAGGTGCTCAGTACTCAGGGTGCTCAGTGCTCAGTACTCAGCGTGCTGGGTGCTCAGTGCTCAGGGTCCTCGGTGCTCAGTACTCAGGGTGTTCAGTGCTCAGTACTCAGCGTGCTTTGTGCTCAGTGCTCAGGGTGCTGGGTGCTCAGTACTCAGGGTGCTGGGTGCTCAGTATTCAGGGTGCTGGGTGCTCAGTACTCAGGGTGCTGGGTGCTCAGTGCTCGGGGTGCTCGGTGATCAGTACTCAGGGTGCTGGGTGCTCATTACTCAGGGTGCTGGGTGCTCAGTGCTCAGGGTGCTGGGTGCTCAGTGCTCGGGGTGCTCGGTGATCAGTACTCAGGGTGCTGGGTGCTCAGTGCTCAGGGTGCTGAGTACTCAGTACTCAGGGTGCTGGGTGCTCAGTGCTCGGGGTGCTGGGTGCTCAGTGCTCAGGGTGCTGGGTGCTCAGTACTCAGGGTGCTGGGTGCTCATTACTCAGGGTGCTGGGTGCTCAGTGCTCAGGGTGCTGGGTGCTCAGTCCTCAGGGTGCTGGGTGCTCAGTACTCAGGGTGTTCGGTGCTTAGTACTCAGGGTGCTCAGTGCTCAGTACTCAGGGTGCTGGTTGCTCAGTGCTCGGGGTGCTCGGTGCTCAGTACTCAACGTGCTGGGTGCTCAGTACTCAGGGTGCTGGGTGCTCCGTACTCAGGGTGCTGGGTGCTCAGTACTCAGGGTGCTGGGTGCTCAGTACTCAGGGTGCTGGGTGCTCAGTGCTCAGGGTGCTGGGTGCTCAGTACTCAGGGTGTTGGGTGCTCAGTACTCAGGGTGCTCGGTGCTCAGTACTCAGGGTGCTGGGTGCTCAGTGCTCAGGGTCCTTTGTACTCAGTACTCAGGGTTCTGGGTGCTCAGTACTCAGGGTGCTGGGTGCTCAGTGCTCAGGGTGCAGGGTGCTCAGTGCTCAGGGTGCTGTGTGCTCAGTACTCAGGGTGCTGGGTGCTCAGTGCTCAGGGTGATCGGTGCTCAGTACTCAGGGTGCTCAGTACTCAGGGTGCTGTGTGCTCAGTGCTCAGGGTGCTGGGTGCTCAGTACTCAGGGTGCTCAGTGCACAGGGTGCTGGGTGCTCAGGGTGCTGGGTGCTCAGTGCTCGGGGTGCTGGGTGCTCAGTGCTCAGTGCTCAGGGTGCTGGGTGCTCAGTGCTCAGGGTGCTGTGTGCTCAGTGCTCAGTACTCAGCGTGCTGGGTGCTCAGTGCTCAGAGTGTTGGGTGCTCAGTACTCAGGGAGCTGGGTGCTCAGTGCTCAGTGCTCAGGGTGCTCAGTGCTCAGGGTGCTCAGTGCTCAGGGTGCTGGGTGCTCAGGGTGCTGGGTGCTCAGTGCTCGGGGTGCTGGGTGCTCAGTGCTCAGTGCTCAGGGTGCTGGGTGCTCAGTGCTCAGTGCTCAGGGTGCTGGGTGTTCAGTACTCAGGGTGCTCGGTGCTCAGTGCTCAGGGTGCTAGGTGCTCAGTACTCAGGGTGCTGGGTGCTCAGTGCTCGGGGTGCTGGGTGCTCAGTGCTCAGGGTGATCAGTGCTCAGTACTCAGTGTGCTGGGTGCTCAGTACTCAGGGTGCTGGGTGCTCAGTGCTCAGGGTGCTGGGTGCTCAGTACTCAGGGTGCTGGGTGCTCAGTACTCAGGGTGCTCCGTGCTCAGTACTCAGGGTGCTGGGTGCTCAGTGCTCAGGGTGCTTTGTACTCAGTACTCAGGGTTCTGGTTGCTCAGTACTCAGGGTGCTGGGTGCTCAATGCTCAGGGTGCTGGGTGCTCAGTGCTCAGGGTGCTGGGTGCTCAGTACTCAGGGTGCTGGGTGCTCAGTGCTCAGGGTGATCGGTGCTCAGTACTCAGGGTGCTCAGTACTCAGGGTGCTGGGTGCTCAGTACTCAGGGTGCTGGGTGCTCAGTGCTCAGGGTGCTGGGCTCTCAGTGCTCTGGGTGCTGGGTGCTCAGTGCTCAGGGTGCTGGGTGCTCAGTGCTCAGGGTGCTGGGTGCTCAGTGATCGGGGTGATGGGTGCTGAGTGCTCAGGGTGCTGGGTGCTCAGTGCTCGGGGTGCTCGGTGCTCAGTGCTCAGGGTCCTGGGTGCTCAGTACTCAGGGTGCTGGGTGCTTAGTAATCAGGGTGCTCAGTGCTCAGTACACAGGGTGCTGGGTGCTCAGTGCTCGGGGTGCTGGGTGCTCAGTGCTCAGTACTCAGGGTGCTGGATGCTCAGTGCTCAGGGTGCTGAGTGCTCAGTACTCAGCGTGCTGGGTGCTCAGTACTCAGGGTGCTGGGTGCTCAGTGCTCAGGGTGCTGGGTGCTCAGTGCTCAGGGTGCTGGGTGCTCAGTGCTCGGGGAGCTCGGTGCTCAGTACTCAGGGTGCTGGGTGCTCAGTACTCAGTGCTCGGGGTCCTGGGTGCTCCGTGCTCGGGGTGCTGGGTGCTCAGTACTCAGGGTGCTGGGTGCTCATTCTCGGGGTGCTGGGTGCTCAGTGCTCGGGGTGCTGGGTGCTCAGTACTCAGGGTGCTGGGGGCTCAGTACTCAGGGTGCTGGGTGCTCAGTACTCAGGGTGCTCTGTTCTCAGTACTCAGGGTGCTGGATGCTCATTCTCGGGGTGCTGGGTGCTCAGTGCTCGGGGTGCTGGGTTCTCAGTACTCAGGGTGCTGGGGGCTCAGTACTCAGGGTGCTGGGTGCTCAGTACTCAGGGTGATATGTTCTCAGTACTCAGGGTGCTGGGTGCTCAGTGCTCGGGGTGCTGGGTGCTCAGTACTCGGGGAGCTCAGTACTCAGGGTACTGGGTGCTCAGTACTCAGGGTGCTGGGTGCTCAGTGCTCGGGGTGCTCGGTGCTCAGTACTCGGGGTGCTGGGTGCTCAGTACTCGGGGTGCTGGGTGCTCAGTGCTCAGGGTGCTGGGTGCTCAGTGCTCGGGGTGGTGGGTGCTCAGTGCTGAGGGTGCTGGCTGCTCAGTGCTCAGGGTGCTGGGTGCTCAGTACTCAGGGTGCTAGGTGCTCTGTACTCAGGGTGCTCAGTGCTCAGTACTCAGCGTGCTGGGTGCTCAGTGCTCAGGGTCCTCGGTGCTCAGTACTCAGGGTGCTCAGTGCTCAGTACTCAGCGTGCTTTGTGCTCAGTGCTCAGGGTGCTGGGTGCTCAGTACGCAGGGTGCTGGGTGCTCAGTACTCAGGGTGCTGGGTGCTCAGTACTCAGGGTGCTGGGTGCTCAGTGCTCGGGGTGCTCGGTGATCAGTACTCAGGGTGCTGGGTGCTCAGTGCTCAGGGTGCTGAGTACTCAGTACTCAGGGTGCTCCGTGCTCAGTGCTCAGGGTGCTGGGTGCTCAGTGCTCAGGGTGCTGGGTGCTCAGTGCTCGGGGTGCTGGGTGCTCAGTGCTCGGGGTGCTGGGTGCTCAGTGCTCGGGGTGCTGGATGCTCAGTGCTCAGGGTGCTGGGTGCTCAGTGCTCAGGGTGCTGGGTGCTCAGTACTCAGGGTGCTGGGTGCTCATTACTCAGGGTGCTGGGTGCTCAGTGCTCAGGGTGCTGGGTGCTCAGTCCTCAGGGTGCTGGGTGCTCAGTACTCAGGGTGTTCGGTGCTTAGTACTCAGGGTGCTCAGTGCTCAGTACTCAGGGTGCTGGTTGCTCAGTGCTCGGGGTGCTCGGTGCTCAGTACTCAGGGTGCTGGGTGCTCAGTGCTCAGGGTGCTGGGTGCTCAGTACTCAGGGTGCTGGGTGCTCAGTACTCGGGGTGCTGGGTGCTCAGTACTCGGGGTGCTGGGTGCTCAGTGCTCAGGGTGCTGGGTGCTCAGTGCTCGGGGTGGTGGGTGCTCAGTGCTGAGGGTGCTGGCTGCTCAGTGCTCAGGGTGCTGGGTGCTCAGTACTCAGGGTGCTAGGTGCTCAGTACTCAGGGTGCTCAGTGCTCAGTACTCAGCGTGCTGGGTGCTCAGTGCTCAGGGTCCTCGGTGCTCAGTACTCAGGGTGCTCAGTGCTCAGTACTCAGCGTGCTTTGTGCTCAGTGCTCAGGGTGCTGGGTGCTCAGTACTCAGGGTGCTGGGTGCTCAGTACTCAGGGTGCTGGGTGCTCAGTACTCAGGGTGCTGGGTGCTCAGTGCTCGGGGTGCTCGGTGATCAGTACTCAGGGTGCTGGGTGCTCAGTGCTCAGGGTGCTGAGTACTCAGTACTCAGTGTGCTGGGTGCTCAGTGCTCAGGGTGCTGGGTGCTCAGTGCTCAGGGTGCTGGGTGCTCAGTGCTCGGGGTGCTGGGTGCTCAGTGCTCGGGGTGCTGGGTGCTCAGTGCTCGGGGTGCTGGATGCTCAGTGCTCGGGGTGCTGGGTGCTCAGTGCTCAGGCTGCTGGGTGCTCAGTACTCAGGGTGCTGGGTGCTCATTACTCAGGGTGTTGGGTGCTCAGTGCTCAGGGTGCTGGGTGCTCAGTCCTCAGGGTGCTGGGTGCTCAGTACTCAGGGTGTTCGGTGCTTAGTACTCAGGGTGCTCAGTGCTCAGTACTCAGGGTGCTGGTTGCTCAGTGCTCGGGGTGCTCGGTGCTCAGTACTCAGGGTGCTGGGTGCTCAGAGCTCAGGGTGCTGGGTGCTCAGTACTCAGGGTGCTGGGTGCTCAGTACTCAGGGTGCTGGGTGCTCAGTACTCAGGGTGCTGGGTGCTCAGTGCTCAGGGTTCTGGGTGCTCAGTACTCAGGGTGCTGGGTGCTCAGTACTCAGGGTGCTCGGTGCTCAGTACTCAGGGTGCTGGGTGCTCAGTGCTCAGGGTGCTTTATACTCAGTACTCAGGGTTCTGGGTGCTCATAACTCAGGGTGCTGGGTGCTCAGTGCTCAGGGTGCTGGGTGCTCAGTGCTAAGGGTGCTGGGTGCTCAGTACTCAGGGTGCTGGGTGCTCAGTGCTCAGGGTGATCGTTGCTCAGTACTCAGGGTGCTCAGTACTCAGGGTGCTGGGTGCTCAGTGCTCAGGGTGCTGGGTGCTCAGTACTCAGGGTGCTGGGTGCTCAGTGCTCGGGGTGCTGGGTGCTCAGTGCTCAGGGTGATCGGTGCTCAGTACTCAGGGTGCTGGGTGCTCAGTGCTCAGGTTGCTGGGTGCTCAGTCCTCAGGGTGCTCAGTGCTCAGGGTGCAGGGAGCTCAGTGCTCGGGGTGCTCGGTGCTCAGTACTCAGGGTGCTGAGTGCTCAGTACTCAGGGTGCTGGGTGCTCAGTACTCATGGTGCTGGGTGCTCAGTACTCAGGGGGCTGGGTGCTCAGTGCTCAGGGTGCTGGGTGCTCAGTGCTCAGGGTGCTGGGTGCTCAGTGCTCGGGGTGCTGGGTGCTCAGTTCTCGGGGTGCTGGGTGGTCAGTGCTCAGTGCTCAGGGTGCTGGGTGCTCAGTGCTCAGTGCTCAGGGTGCTGGGTGCTCAGTACTCAGGGTGCTGGGTGCTCAGTACTCAGAGTGCTGGGTGCTCAGTTCTCAGGCTGCTGGGTGCTCAGTACTCTGGGTGTTGGATGCTCAGTACTCAGGGTGCTGGGTGCTCAGTGCTCGGGGTGCTGGGTGCTCAGTGCTCAGGGTGCTGGGTGCTCAGTGCTCAGGGTGCTGTGTGCTCAGTACTCAGGGTGCTGGGTGCTCAGTGCTCGGGGTGCTCGGTGCTCAGTACTCAAGGTGCTGGGTCCTCAGTGCTCAGGGTGCGGGGTGCTCAGTCCTCGGGGTGCTCCATGCTCAGTGCTCAGGGTGCGGGGTGCTCAGTCCTCAGGGTGCTCCATGCTCAGTGCTCGGGGTGCTGGGTGCTCAGTGCTCGGGGTGCTGGGTGCTCAGTGCTCAGTACTCAGGGTGCTGGGTGCTCAGTGCTCAGGGTGCTGAGTGCTCAGTACTCTGCGTGCTGGGTGCTCAGTACTCAGGGTGCTGGGTGCTCAGTGCTCAGGGTGCTGGGTGCTCAGTGCTCAGGGTGCTGGGTGCTCAGTGCTCGGGGAGCTCGGTGCTCAGTACTCAGGGTGCTGGGTGCTCAGTACTCAGTGCTCGGGGTCCTGGGTGCTCCGTGCTCAGGGTGCTGGGTGCTCAGTACTCAGGGTGCTGGGTGCTCAGTGCTCAGGGTGCTGGGTGCTCAGTGCTCAGGGTGCTGGGTGCTCAGTACTCAGGGTGCTGGGTGCTCAGTGCTCAGGGTGATCGGTGCTCAGTACTCAGGGTGCTCAGTACTCAGGGTGCTGGGTGCTCAGTGCTCAGGGTGCTGGGTGCTCAGTACTCAGGGTGCTGGGTGCTCAGTGCTCGGGGTTCTGGGTGCTCAGTGCTCAGGGTGATCGGTGCTCAGTACTCAGGGTGCTGGGTGCTCAGTGCTCAGGGTGCTGGGTGCTCAGTCCTCAGGGTGCTCAGTGCTCAGGGTGCTTGGTGCTCAGTGCTCGGGGTGCTCGGTGCTCAGTACTCAGGGTGCTGAGTGCTCAGTACTCAGGGTACTGGGCGCTCAGTACTCATGGTGCTGGGTGCTCAGTACTCAGGGGGCTGGGTGCTCAGTGCTCAGTGTGCTGGGTGCTCAGTGCTCAGGGCGCTGGGTGCTCAGTGCTCGGGGTGCTGGGTGCTCAGTGCTCGGGGTGCTGGGTGCTCAGTGCTCAGTGCTCAAGGTGCTGGGTGCTCAGTGCTCAGTGCTCAGGCAGCTGGGTGCTCAGTACTCAGGGTGCTGGGTGCTCAGTACTCAGGGTGCTGGGTGCTCAGTTCTCAGGGTGCTGGGTGATCAGTACTCTGGGTGTTGGGTGCTCAGTGGTCAGTGCTCAGGGTGCTGGGTGCTCTGTGCTCAGTACTCAGGGTGCTCGGTGCTCAGTACTCAGGGTTCTCATTGCTCAGTACTCAGGGTGCTGGGTGCTCAGTTCTCAGCGTGCTGCGTGCTCAGTACTCAGGGTGCTCAGTGCTCAGTACTCGTGGTGCTTGTTGCTCAGTACTCAGGGTGCTCAGTGCTCAGTACTCGGGGTGCTGGGTGCTCAGTGCTCAGGGTGCTCAGTTCTCAGTGCTCGGGGTGCTGGGTGCTCATGGCTCGGGGCGCTGGGTGCTCAGTGCTCGGGGTGCTGGGTGCTCAGTACTCGGGGTGCTGGGTGCTCAGTGCTCAGGGTGCTCAGTGCTCAGTACTCAGTGCTCAGGGTGCTCAGTGCTCAGTGCTCAGGGTGCTGGGTGTTCAGTACTCAGGGTGCTGGGTGCTCAGTACTCTGGGTGCTGGGTGCTCAGTGCTCAGGGTGCGGGGTGCTCAGTACTCTGGGTGTTGGGTGCTCAGTACTCAGGGTGCTGGGTGCTCCGTGCTCGGGGTGCTGGGTGCTCAGTGCTCAGGGTGCTGGGTGCTCTGTGCTCAGGGTGCTGGGTGCTCAGTGCTCAGGGTGCTGGGTGCTCAGTAGTCGGGGTGCTCCGTGCTCAGGGTGCTGGGTGCTCAGTGCTCGGGGTGCTGGGTGCTGAGTGCTCAGGGTGCTGGGTGCTCAGTGCTCGGGCTGCTCGGTGCTCAGTGCTCAGGGTCCTGGGTGCTCAGTACTCAGGGTGCTGTGTGCTTAGTACTCAGGGTGCTCAGTGCTCAGTACACAGGGTGCTGGGTGCTCAGTGCTCAGGGTGCTGGGTGCTCAGTGCTCAGTACTCAGGGTGCTGGGTGCTCAGTGCTCGGGGTGCTGGGTGCTCAATACTCAGCGTGCTGGGTGCTCAGTACTCAGGGTGCTGGGTGCTCAGTTCTCAGGGTGCTGGGTACTCAGTGCTCAGGGTGCTGGGTGCTCAGTGATCGGGGTGCTGGGTGCTCAGTACTCAGTGTGCTCAGTGCTCGGGGAGCTTGGTGCTCAGTACTCAGGGTGCTGGGTGCTCAGTTCTCAGTGCTCGGGGTCCTGGGTGCTCCGTGCTCGGGGTGCTGGGTTCTCAGTGCTCTGGGTGCTTAGTGCTCAGTACTCATGGTGCTGGGTGCTCAGTACTCATGGTGCTGGGTGCTCATTCTCAGGGTGCTGGGTGCTCAGTGCTCGGGTTGCTGGGTGCTCAGTACTCAGGGTGCTGGGGGCTCAGTACTCAGGGTGCTGGGTGCTCAGTACTCCGGGTGCTCGGTTCTCAGTACTCAGGGTGCTGGGTGCTCATTCTCGGGGTGCTGGGTGCTCAGTGCTCGGGGTGCTGGGTGCTCAGTACTCAGGGTGCTGGGGACTCAGTACTCAGGGTGCTGGGTGCTCAGTACTCAGGGTGATCTGTTCTCAGTACTCAGGTTGCTGGGTGCTCAGTGCTCGGGGTGCTGGGTGCTCAGTACTCAGGGTGCTCAGTGCTCAGTACTCAGGGTGCTGGGTGCTCAGTACTCAGGGTGCTGGGTGCTCATTGCTCGGGGTGCTCGTTGCTCAGTACTCTGTGTGCAGGGTGCTCAGTACTCGGGGTGCTGGGTGCTCAGTGCTCAGGGTGCTGGGTGCTCAGTACTCAGGGTGCTGAGTGCTCAGTACTCAGGGTGCTGGGTGCTCAGTACTCAGGTTGCTGGGTGCTCAGTACTCAGGGTGCTCGGTGCTCAGTGCTCAAGGTGCTGGGTGCTCAGTACTCAGGGTGATCATTGCTCAGAGTGCTGGGTGCTCAGTACTCAGGGTGCTGGGTGCTCAGTACTCAGGGTGCTCAGTGCTCAGTACTCAGGGTGCTGGGTGCTCATTCTCGGGGTGCTGGGTGCTCAGTGCTCGGGGTGCTGGGTGCTCAGTACTCAGGGTGCTGGGGACTCAGTACTCAGGGTGCTGGGTGCTCAGTACTCAGGGTGATCTGTTCTCAGTACTCAGGTTGCTGGGTGCTCAGTGCTCGGGGTGCTGGGTGCTCAGTGCTCGGGGTGCTGGGTGCTCAGTACTCAGGGTGCTGGGGACTCAGTACTCAGGGTGCTGGGTGCTCAGTACTCAGGGTGATCTGTTCTCAGTACTCAGGTTGCTGGGTGCTCAGTGCTCGGGGTGCTGGGTGCTCAGTACTCAGGGTGCTCAGTGCTCAGTACTCAGGGTGCTGGGTGCTCAGTACTCAGGGTGCTGGGTGCTCATTGCTCGGGGTGCTCGTTGCTCAGTACTCTGTGTGCAGGGTGCTCAGTACTCGGGGTGCTGGGTGCTCAGTGCTCAGGGTGCTGGGTGCTCAGTGCTCTGGGTGCTTAGTGCTCAGTACTCATGGTGCTGGGTGCTCAGTACTCATGGTGCTGGGTGCTCATTCTCAGGGTGCTGGGTGCTCAGTGCTCGGGTTGCTGGGTGCTCAGTACTCAGGGTGCTGGGTACTCAGTGCTCAGGGTGCTGGGTGCTCAGTGATCGGGGTGCTGGGTGCTCAGTACTCAGTGTGCTCAGTGCTCGGGGAGCTTGGTGCTCAGTACTCAGGGTGCTGGGTGCTCAGTTCTCAGTGCTCGGGGTCCTGGGTGCTCCGTGCTCGGGGTGCTGGGTTCTCAGTGCTCTGGGTGCTTAGTGCTCAGTACTCATGGTGCTGGGTGCTCAGTACTCATGGTGCTGGGTGCTCATTCTCAGGGTGCTGGGTGCTCAGTGCTCGGGTTGCTGGGTGCTCAGTACTCAGGGTGCTGGGGGCTCAGTACTCAGGGTGCTGGGTGCTCAGTACTCCGGGTGCTCGGTTCTCAGTACTCAGGGTGCTGGGTGCTCATTCTCGGGGTGCTGGGTGCTCAGTGCTCGGGGTGCTGGGTGCTCAGTACTCAGGGTGCTGGGGACTCAGTACTCAGGGTGCTGGGTGCTCAGTACTCAGGGTGATCTGTTCTCAGTACTCGGGGTGCTGGGTGCTCAGTACTCGGGGTGCTGGGTGCTCAGTGCTCAGGGTGCTGGGTGCTCAGTGCTCGGGGTGGTGGGTGCTCAGTGCTGAGGGTGCTGGCTGCTCAGTGCTCAGGGTGCTGGGTGCTCAGTACTCAGGGTGCTAGGTGCTCAGTACTCAGGGTGCTCAGTGCTCAGTACTCAGCGTGCTGGGTGCTCAGTGCTCAGGGTCCTCGGTGCTCAGTACTCAGGGTGCTCAGTGCTCAGTACTCAGCGTGCTTTGTGCTCAGTGCTCAGGGTGCTGGGTGCTCAGTACTCAGGGTGCTGGGTGCTCAGTACTCAGGGTGCTGGGTGCTCAGTACTCAGGGTGCTGGGTGCTCAGTGCTCGGGGTGCTCGGTGATCAGTACTCAGGGTGCTGGGTGCTCAGTGCTCAGGGTGCTGAGTACTCAGTACTCAGTGTGCTGGGTGCTCAGTGCTCAGGGTGCTGGGTGCTCAGTGCTCAGGGTGCTGGGTGCTCAGTGCTCGGGGTGCTGGGTGCTCAGTGCTCGGGGTGCTGGGTGCTCAGTGCTCGGGGTGCTGGATGCTCAGTGCTCGGGGTGCTGGGTGCTCAGTGCTCAGGCTGCTGGGTGCTCAGTACTCAGGGTGCTGGGTGCTCATTACTCAGGGTGTTGGGTGCTCAGTGCTCAGGGTGCTGGGTGCTCAGTCCTCAGGGTGCTGGGTGCTCAGTACTCAGGGTGTTCGGTGCTTAGTACTCAGGGTGCTCAGTGCTCAGTACTCAGGGTGCTGGTTGCTCAGTGCTCGGGGTGCTCGGTGCTCAGTACTCAGGGTGCTGGGTGCTCAGAGCTCAGGGTGCTGGGTGCTCAGTACTCAGGGTGCTGGGTGCTCAGTACTCAGGGTGCTGGGTGCTCAGTACTCAGGGTGCTGGGTGCTCAGTGCTCAGGGTTCTGGGTGCTCAGTACTCAGGGTGCTGGGTGCTCAGTACTCAGGGTGCTCGGTGCTCAGTACTCAGGGTGCTGGGTGCTCAGTGCTCAGGGTGCTTTATACTCAGTACTCAGGGTTCTGGGTGCTCATAACTCAGGGTGCTGGGTGCTCAGTGCTCAGGGTGCTGGGTGCTCAGTGCTAAGGGTGCTGGGTGCTCAGTACTCAGGGTGCTGGGTGCTCAGTGCTCAGGGTGATCGTTGCTCAGTACTCAGGGTGCTCAGTACTCAGGGTGCTGGGTGCTCAGTGCTCAGGGTGCTGGGTGCTCAGTACTCAGGGTGCTGGGTGCTCAGTGCTCGGGGTGCTGGGTGCTCAGTGCTCAGGGTGATCGGTGCTCAGTACTCAGGGTGCTGGGTGCTCAGTGCTCAGGTTGCTGGGTGCTCAGTCCTCAGGGTGCTCAGTGCTCAGGGTGCAGGGAGCTCAGTGCTCGGGGTGCTCGGTGCTCAGTACTCAGGGTGCTGAGTGCTCAGTACTCAGGGTGCTGGGTGCTCAGTACTCATGGTGCTGGGTGCTCAGTACTCAGGGGGCTGGGTGCTCAGTGCTCAGGGTGCTGGGTGCTCAGTGCTCAGGGTGCTGGGTGCTCAGTGCTCGGGGTGCTGGGTGCTCAGTTCTCGGGGTGCTGGGTGGTCAGTGCTCAGTGCTCAGGGTGCTGGGTGCTCAGTGCTCAGTGCTCAGGGTGCTGGGTGCTCAGTACTCAGGGTGCTGGGTGCTCAGTACTCAGAGTGCTGGGTGCTCAGTTCTCAGGCTGCTGGGTGCTCAGTACTCTGGGTGTTGGATGCTCAGTACTCAGGGTGCTGGGTGCTCAGTGCTCGGGGTGCTGGGTGCTCAGTGCTCAGGGTGCTGGGTGCTCAGTGCTCAGGGTGCTGTGTGCTCAGTACTCAGGGTGCTGGGTGCTCAGTGCTCGGGGTGCTCGGTGCTCAGTACTCAAGGTGCTGGGTCCTCAGTGCTCAGGGTGCGGGGTGCTCAGTCCTCGGGGTGCTCCATGCTCAGTGCTCAGGGTGCGGGGTGCTCAGTCCTCAGGGTGCTCCATGCTCAGTGCTCGGGGTGCTGGGTGCTCAGTGCTCGGGGTGCTGGGTGCTCAGTGCTCAGTACTCAGGGTGCTGGGTGCTCAGTGCTCAGGGTGCTGAGTGCTCAGTACTCTGCGTGCTGGGTGCTCAGTACTCAGGGTGCTGGGTGCTCAGTGCTCAGGGTGCTGGGTGCTCAGTGCTCAGGGTGCTGGGTGCTCAGTGCTCGGGGAGCTCGGTGCTCAGTACTCAGGGTGCTGGGTGCTCAGTACTCAGTGCTCGGGGTCCTGGGTGCTCCGTGCTCAGGGTGCTGGGTGCTCAGTACTCAGGGTGCTGGGTGCTCAGTGCTCAGGGTGCTGGGTGCTCAGTGCTCAGGGTGCTGGGTGCTCAGTACTCAGGGTGCTGGGTGCTCAGTGCTCAGGGTGATCGGTGCTCAGTACTCAGGGTGCTCAGTACTCAGGGTGCTGGGTGCTCAGTGCTCAGGGTGCTGGGTGCTCAGTACTCAGGGTGCTGGGTGCTCAGTGCTCGGGGTTCTGGGTGCTCAGTGCTCAGGGTGATCGGTGCTCAGTACTCAGGGTGCTGGGTGCTCAGTGCTCAGGGTGCTGGGTGCTCAGTCCTCAGGGTGCTCAGTGCTCAGGTGCTTGGTGCTCAGTGCTCGGGGTGCTCGGTGCTCAGTACACAGGGTGCTGAGTGCTCAGTACTCAGGGTACTGGGCGCTCAGTACTCATGGTGCTGGGTGCTCAGTACTCAGGGGGCTGGGTGCTCAGTGCTCAGTGTGCTGGGTGCTCAGTGCTCAGGGCGCTGGGTGCTCAGTGCTCGGGGTGCTGGGTGCTCAGTGCTCGGGGTGCTGGTGCTCAGTGCTCAGTGCTCAAGGTGCTGGGTGCTCAGTGCTCAGTGCTCAGGCAGCTGGGTGCTCAGTACTCAGGGTGCTGGGTGCTCAGTACTCAGGGTGCTGGGTGCTCAGTTCTCAGGGTGCTGGGTGATCAGTACTCTGGGTGTTGGGTGCTCAGTGGTCAGTGCTCAGGGTGCTGGGTGCTCTGTGCTCAGTACTCAGGGTGCTCGGTGCTCAGTACTCAGGGTTCTCAGTGCTCAGTACTCAGGGTGCTGGGTGCTCAGTTCTCAGCGTGCTGCGTGCTCAGTACTCAGGGTGCTCAGTGCTCAGTACTCGTGGTGCTTGTTGCTCAGTACTCAGGGTGCTCAGTGCTCAGTACTCGGGGTGCTGGGTGCTCAGTGCTCAGGGTGCTCAGTTCTCAGTGCTCGGGGTGCTGGGTGCTCATGGCTCGGGGCGCTGGGTGCTCAGTGCTCGGGGTGCTGGGTGCTCAGTACTCGGGGTGCTGGGTGCTCAGTGCTCAGGGTGCTCAGTGCTCAGTACTCAGTGCTCAGGGTGCTCAGTGCTCAGTGCTCAGGGTGCTGGGTGTTCAGTACTCAGGGTGCTGGGTGCTCAGTACTCTGGGTGCTGGGTGCTCAGTGCTCAGGGTGCGGGGTGCTCAGTACTCTGGGTGTTGGGTGCTCAGTACTCAGGGTGCTGGGTGCTCCGTGCTCGGGGTGCTGGGTGCTCAGTGCTCAGGGTGCTGGGTGCTCTGTGCTCAGGGTGCTGGGTGCTCAGTGCTCAGGGTGCTGGGTGCTCAGTAGTCGGGGTGCTCCGTGCTCAGGGTGCTGGGTGCTCAGTGCTCGGGGTGCTGGGTGCTGAGTGCTCAGGGTGCTGGGTGCTCAGTGCTCGGGCTGCTCGGTGCTCAGTGCTCAGGGTCCTGGGTGCTCAGTACTCAGGGTGCTGTGTGCTTAGTACTCAGGGTGCTCAGTGCTCAGTACACAGGGTGCTGGGTGCTCAGTGCTCAGGGTGCTGGGTGCTCAGTGCTCAGTACTCAGGGTGCTGGGTGCTCAGTGCTCGGGGTGCTGGGTGCTCAATACTCAGCGTGCTGGGTGCTCAGTACTCAGGGTGCTGGGTGCTCAGTTCTCAGGGTGCTGGGTACTCAGTGCTCAGGGTGCTGGGTGCTCAGTGATCGGGGTGCTGGGTGCTCAGTACTCAGTGTGCTCAGTGCTCGGGGAGCTTGGTGCTCAGTACTCAGGGTGCTGGGTGCTCAGTTCTCAGTGCTCGGGGTCCTGGGTGCTCCGTGCTCGGGGTGCTGGGTTCTCAGTGCTCTGGGTGCTTAGTGCTCAGTACTCATGGTGCTGGGTGCTCAGTACTCATGGTGCTGGGTGCTCATTCTCAGGGTGCTGGTGCTCAGTGCTCGGGTTGCTGGGTGCTCAGTACTCAGGGTGCTGGGGGCTCAGTACTCAGGGTGCTGGGTGCTCAGTACTCCGGGTGCTCGGTTCTCAGTACTCAGGGTGCTGGGTGCTCATTCTCGGGGTGCTGGGTGCTCAGTGCTCGGGGTGCTGGGTGCTCAGTACTCAGGGTGCTGGGGACTCAGTACTCAGGGTGCTGGGTGCTCAGTACTCAGGGTGATCTGTTCTCAGTACTCAGGTTGCTGGGTGCTCAGTGCTCGGGGTGCTGGGTGCTCAGTACTCAGGGTGCTCAGTGCTCAGTACTCAGGGTGCTGGGTGCTCAGTACTCAGGGTGCTGGGTGCTCATTGCTCGGGGTGCTCGTTGCTCAGTACTCTGTGTGCAGGGTGCTCAGTACTCGGGGTGCTGGGTGCTCAGTGCTCAGGGTGCTGGGTGCTCAGTACTCAGGGTGCTGAGTGCTCAGTACTCAGGGTGCTGGGTGCTCAGTACTCAGGTTGCTGGGTGCTCAGTACTCAGGGTGCTCGGTGCTCAGTGCTCAAGTGCTGGGTGCTCAGTACTCAGGGTGATCATTGCTCAGAGTGCTGGGTGCTCAGTACTCAGGGTGCTGGGTGCTCAGTACTCAGGGTGCTCAGTGCTCAGTACTCAGGGTGCTCAGTGCTCAGTACTAAGGGTGCTCAGTGCTCAGGGTGCTGGGTGATCAGTGCTCGGGGTGCTCGGTGCCCAGTACTCAGGGTGCAGGGTGCTCAGTGCTCACGGTGCTGGGTGCTCAGTGCTCAGGGTGCTGGGTGCTCAGTGCTCAGGGTGCTGGGTGCTCAGTACTCAGGGTGCTCAGTGCTCGGGGTGCTGGGTGCTCAGTGCTCGGGTGCTCGGTGCTCAGTACTCGGGGTGCTCAGTGCTCAGTACTCAGGGTGCTGGGTGCTCAGTGCTCAGGGTGCTGGGTGCTCAGTACTCAGGGTGCTGCGTGCTCGGTGCTCAGTATGCGGGTGCTCACTACTCAGGGTGCTGGGTGCTCAGTACTCAGGGTCCTGCGTGCTCAGTACTCAGGGTGCTCGGTGCTCAGGACTCAGGGTGCTGGGTGCTCAGTGCTCAGGGTGCTGGGTGCTCAGTACTCAGGGTGCTGGGTGCTCAGTGCTCGGGGTGCTCGGTGCTCAGTACTCGGGGTGCTCAGTGCTCAGTGCTCAGGGTGCTGGGTGCTCAGTGCTCAGAGTGCTGGGTGCTCAGTACTCAGGGTGCTCGGTGCTCAGTACTCAGGGTGCTGGGTGCTCAGTGCTCAGGGTGCTCAGTGCTCAGTACTCAGCGTGCTGGGTGCTCAGTGGTCAGGGTGCTCGGTGCTCAGTACTCAGGGTGCTCAGTGCTCAGGGTGCTGGGTGCTCAGTACTCAGGGTGCAGGGTGCTCAGTGCTCAGTACTCAGGGTGCTCAGTGCTCAGGGTGCTGGGTGCT
>NW_024544660.1:0-71473 GCF_018167655.1 Microtus oregoni
GCTCGGGGTGCTCGGTACTCAGTACTCAGGGTACTGGGTGCTCAGTGCTCTGGGTGCTCGGTACTCAGGGTGTTGTGTGTGCAGTGCTCAGGGTGCTGGGTGCTCAGTACTCAGGGTGCTCGGTGCTTAGTACTCAGGGTGCTGGGTGCTCAGTACTCCGGGTGCTGGGTGCTCAGTGCTCGGGGTGCTCGGTGCTCAGTGTTCAAGGTGCTGGGTGCTCAGTGCTCAGGGTGCTCGGTGCTCAGTACTCAGGGTGCTGGGTTCTCAGTACTCAGGGTGCTCAGTGCTCAGGGTGCTGGGTGCTCAGTGCTCAGTGCACAGGGTGCTGGGTGCTCAGTGCTCAGTGCTCAGGGTGCTGGGTGCTCAGTCCTCGGGTTGCTGGGTGCTCAGTTCTCTGGGTGCTCAGTGCTCAGTCCTCAGGGTGCTGGGTGCTCAGTACTCAGGGTGCTGGGTGCTCAGTACTCAGGGAGCTCAGTGCTCGGGGTGCAGGGTGCTCAGTACTCAGGGTGCAGGGGGCTCAGTACTCAGGGTGCTCAGTACTCGGGGTGCGGGGGTGCTCAGTACTCAAGGTGCTGGGTGCTCAGTACTCAGGGTGCTGGGTGCTCAGTACTCAGGGTGCGGGGTGCTCAGTACTCAGGGTGCTGGGTGATCAGTACTCGGGTGCTGGGTGCTCAGTGCTCAGGGTGCTGGGTGCTCAGTGCTCGGGGTTGCTGGGTGCTCAGTGCTCAGTACTCAGGGTGCTGGGTGCTCAGTGCTCAGTACTCAGGGTGCTGGGTGCTCAGTGCTCGGGGTGCTGGGTGTTCAGTGCTCAGGGTGCTGGGTTGCTCAGTGCTCAGGGTGCTGGGTACTCAGTGCTCGGGGTGCTGGTGCTCAGTACTCAGGGTGCTGGGTGCTCAGTACTCAGGGTGCTGGGGGCTCAGTGCTCGGGCTGCTGGGGTGCTCAGTGCTCGGGGTGCTGGGTGCTCAGTGCTCGGGGTGATCGGTGCTCAGTACTCAGGGTTCTGTGTACTTAGTGCTCGGGGGTGCTCAGTACTCAGGGTGCTGTGTGTCCAGTGCTCAGGGTGCTGGGTGCTCAGTACTCAGGTGCTTGGTGCTTAGTACTCAGGGTGCTGGGTGCTCAGTACTCCGGGTGCTGGGTGCTCAGTGCTCGGGGTGCTCGGTGCTCAGTGCTCAAGGGGCTGGGTGCTCAGTACTCAGGGTGCTCATTGCTCAGGGTGCTGGGTGCTCAGTATATCAGGGTGCTGGGTGCTCAGTGCTCAGGGTGCTCGGTGCTCAGTACGTTGGGTGCTCAGTACTCAGGGGTGCTGGGTGCTCAGTGCTCAGGGTGCTGGGTGCTCAGTGCTCAGGGTGCTGGGTGCTCGGTGCTCAGGGTGCTGGGTGCTCGGTGCTCGGGGTGCTGGGTGCTCAGTGCTCGTAGTGCTCGGTGCTCAGTACTCAGGGTGCTCAGTGCTCAGTACTCAGGGTGCTGGGTGCTCAGTGTCATGGTGCTGGGTGCTCAGTACTCAGGGTGCTGGGTGCTCTGTGCTCAGTACGCTGGGTGCTCAGTACTCAGGGTGCTGGGTGCTCAGTACTGCAGGGTGCTCGGTGCTCAGTACTCAGGGTGCTGGGTGCTCAGTGCTCGGGGTGCTGGGTGCTCAGTGCTCGGGGTGCTGGGTGCTCAGTGCTCGGGGTGCTCGGTGCTCAGTACGCTGGGTGCTCAGTACTCAGGGTGCTGGGTGCTCAGTACTCAGGGTGCTGGGTGCTCAGTACTCAGGGTGCTGGGTGCTTGTACTCAGGTGCTCAGTGCTTCAGTACTTAGGGTGCTCAGTGCTCAGTGCTCGGGTGCTGGGGTCTGGGTGCTCAGTGCTCAGGGTGCTGGGTGCTCAGTGCTCAGGGTGCTGGGTGCTCAGTGCTCAGGGTGCTGGGTGCTCAGTGCTCAGAGTGCTGGGTGCTCAGTACTCCGGGTGCTCGGTGCTCAGTACTCAGAGTGCTCAGTGCTCAGTACTCAGCGTGCTGGGTGCTCAGTGCTCAGGGTGCTGGGTGCTCAGTACTCAGGGTGCTGGGTGCTTAGTACTCAGGGTGCTCGGTCCTCAGTGCTCGGGGTGCTGGGTGCTCATTCCTCAGGGTGCTGGGTGCTCAGTACTCAGGGTGCTCAGTGCTTGGGTGCTGGGTGCTCAGTCCTCAGGGTGCTGGGGTGCTCGTTGCTCAATACGCTGGGTGCTCAGTACTCAGGGTGCTGGCTGCTCAGTACTCAGGGTGCTCGGTGCTCAGTACTCAGGGTGCTGGGTGCTCAGTACTCGGGGTACTGGGTGCTCAGTGCTCAGGGTGCTGGGTGCTCAGTGCTCAGGGTGCTGGGTGCTCAGTGCTCAGTAATCAGGGTGCTGGGTGCTCAGTGCTCGGGGTGCTGGGTACTCAGTGCTCAGTACTCAGGGTGCTGGGTGCTCAGTGCTCGGGTTGCTGGATGCTCAGTACTCAGGGTCCTGGGTGCTCAGTGCTCAGGGTGCTGTGTGCTCAGTACTAAGGGTGCTGGGTGCTCAGTACTCAGTGCACAGGGTGCTGGGTGCTCAGTGCTCAGTCCTCAGGGTGCAGGGTGGTCAGTACTCAGGGTGCTGGGGGCTCAGTACTCAGGGTGCTCAGTACTCGGGGTGCGGGGTCCTCAGTACTCAAGGTGCTGGGTGCTCAGTACTCAGGGTGCTGGGTGCTCAGTACTCAGGGTGCGGGGTGCTCAGTACTCAGGGTGCTGGGTGATCAGTACTCGGGTGCTGGGTGCTCAGTGCTCAGGGTGCTGGGTGCTCAGTGCTAGGGGTGCTGGGTGCTCAGTGCTCAGTACTCAGGGTGCTGGGTGCTCAGTGCTCAGGGTGCTGGGTGCTCAGTGCTCAGTACTCAGGGTGCTGGGGGCTCAGTGCTTGGGGTGCTGGGTGCTCAGTGCTCAGGGTGCTGGGTGCTCAGTGCTCAGGGTGCTGGGTAATCAGTGCTAGGGGTGCTGGGTGCTCAGTACTCAGGGTGCTGGGTGCTCAGTACTCAGGGTGCTGGGGGCTCAGTGCTCGGGCTGCTGGGTGCTCAGTGCTCGGGGTGCTCGGTGCTCAGTACTCAGGGGTACTGGGTGCTCAGTGCTCGGGGTGCTCAGTACTCAGGGTGCTGTGTGTCCAGTGCTCAGGGTGCTGGGTGCTCAGTACTCAGGGTGCTCGGTGCTTAGTACTCAGGGTGCTGGGTGCTCAGTACTCCGGGTGCTGGGTGCTCAGTGCTCGGGGTGCTCGGTGCTCAGTGCTCAATGTGCTGGGTGCTCAGTACTCAGGGTGCTCATTGCTCAGGGTGCTGGGTGCTCAGTGCTCAGGGTGCTGGGTGCTCAGTGCTCAGGGTGCTTGGTGCTCAGTACGTTGGGTGCTCAGTACTCAGGGTGCTGGGTGCTCAGTGCTCAGGGTGCTGGGTGCTCAGTGCTCAGGGTGCTGGGTGCTCGGTGCTCAGGGTGCTGGGTGCTCGGTGCTCGGGGTGCTGGGTGCTCAGTGCTCAGGGTGCTCGGTGCTCAGTACTCAGGGTGCTCAGTGCTCAGTACTCAGGGTGCTGGGTGCTCAGTGCTCATGGTGCTGGGTGCTCAGTACTCAGGGTGCTGGCTGCTCGGTGCTCAGTACGCTGGGTGCTCAGTACTCAGGGTGCTGGGTGCTCAGTACTCAGGGTGCTCGGTGCTCAGTACTCAGGGTGCTGGGTGCTCAGTGCTCGGGGTGCTGGGTGCTCAGTACTCAGGGTGCTGGGTGCTCAGTGCTCGGGGTGCTCGGTGCTCAGTACGCTGGGTGCTCAGTACTCAGGGTGCTGGGTGCTCAGTACTCAGGGTGCTGGGTGCTCAGTACTCAGGGTGCTGGGTGCTTAGTACTCAGGGTGCTCAGTGCTCAGTACTGAGGGTGCTCAGTGCTCAGTGCTCGAGGTGCTGGGTGCTCAATGCTCAGGGTGCTGGGTGCTCAGTGCTCGGGGTGCTGGGTGCTCAGTGCTCAGGGTGCTGGGTGCTAAGTGCTCAGAGTGCTGGCTGCTCAGTACTCCGGGTGCTCGGTGCTCAGTACTCAGAGTGCTCAGTGCTCAGTACTCAGCGTGGTGGGTGCTCAGTGCTCAGGGTGCTCGGTGATCAGTACTCAGGGTGCTCAGTGCTCAGTACTCAGCGTGCTGGGTGCTCAGTTCTCAGGGTACTGGGTGCTCAGTACTCAGGGTGCTGGGTGCTTAGTACTCAGGGTGCTCGGTCCTCAGTGCTCAGGGTGCTGGGTGCTCAGTGCTCGGGGTGCTGGGTGCTCATTTCTCAATGTGCTGGGTGCTCAGTACTCAGGGTGCTCAGTGCTTGGGGTGCTGGGTGCTCAGTACTCAGGGTGCTCAGTGCTTGGGGTGTTGGGTGCTCAGTACTCAGGGTTCTGGGTGCTCAGTACTCAGGGTGCTGTGTGCTCAGTGCTCAGGGTGCTCAGTCCTCAGTACTCAGGGTGTTGGGTGCTCAGTGCTCGGGCTGCTGGGTGCTCAGTGCTCGGGGTGCTCGGTGCTCAGTACTCAGGGTGTTGGGTGCTCAGTGCTCGGGCTGCTGGGTGCTCAGTGCTCGGGGTGCTGGCTGCTCAGTGCTCGGGGGTGATCGGTGCTCAGTACTCAGGGTGCTGGGTACTCAGTGCTTTGGGTGCTCAGTACTCAGGGTGCTGTGTGTCCAGTGCTCAGGGTGCTGGGTGCTCAGTACTCAGGGTGCTCGGTGCTTAGTACTCAGGGTGCTGGGTGCTCAGTACTCCGGGTGCTGGGTGCTCAGTGCTCGGGGTGCTCGGTGCTCAGTGCTCAAGGTGCTGGGTGCTCAGTACTCAGGGTGCTGGGTGCTCAGTGCTCAGGGTGCTCGGTGCTCAGTACGTTGGGTGCTCAGTACTCAGGGTGCTGGGTGCTCAGTGCTCAGGGTGCTGGGTGCTCAGTGCTCAGGGTGCTGGGTGCTCGGTGCTCAGGGTGCTGGGTGCTCGGTGCTCGGGGTGCTGGGTGCTCAGTGCTCGTAGTGCTCGGTGCTTAGTACTCATGGTGCTCAGTGCTCAGTACTCAGGGTGCTGGGTGCTCAGTTCTCATGGTGCTGGGTGCTCAGTACTCAGGGTGCTGGGTGATCGGTGCTCAGTACGCTGGGTGCTCAGTACTCAGGGTGCTGGGTGCTCAGTACTCAGGGTGCTCAGTGCTCAGTACTCAGGGTGCTGGGTGCTCAGTGCTCGGGGTGATGGGTGCTCAGTACTCAGGGTGCTGGGTGCTCAGTGCTCGGGGTGCTCGGTGCTCAGTACGCTGGGTGCTCAGTACTCAGGGTGCTGGGTGCTCAGTACTCAGGGTGCTGGGTGCTCAGTACTCAGGGTGCTGGGTGCTCAGTGCTCAGGGTGCTGGTTGCTCAGTGCTCAGAGTGCTGGGTGCTCAGTGCTCAGAGTGCTGGGTGCTCAGTACTCCGGGTGCTCGGTGCTCAGTACTCAGAGTGCTCAGTGCTCAGTACTCAGCGTGCTGGGTGCTCAGTGCTCAGGGTGCTCGGTGCTCAGTACTCAGGGTGCTCAGTGCTCAGTACTCAGCGTGCTGGGTGCTCAGTGCTCAGGGTGCTGGGTGCTCAGTACTCAGGGTGCTGGGTGCTTAGTACTCAGGGTGCTCTGTCCTCAGTGCTCGGGGTGCTGGGTGCTCATTACTCAGGGTGCTGGGTGCTCAGTTCTCAGGGTGCTCAGTGCTTGCGGTGCCTGGTGCTCAGTACTCAGGGTGCTCAGTGCTTGGGGTGTTGGGTGCTCAGTACTCAGGGTGCTGTGTGCTCAGTACTCAGGGTGCTGGGTGCTCAGTGCTCAGGGTGCTCAGTGCTCAGTACTCAGGGTGTTGGGTGCTCAGTGCTCGGGCTGCTGGGTGCTCAGTTCTCGGGGTGCTGGGTGCTCAGTGCTCGGGGTGCTCGGTGCTCAGTACTCAGGGTGCTGGGTGCTCAGTGCTCGGGGTGCTGGGTGCTCAGTACTCGGGGTGCTCGATGCTCCGTACTCAGGGTGCTGGGTGCTCAGTGCTCAGGGTGCTGGGTGCTCAGTACTCAGGGTGCTCGGTGCTCGTTGCTCAGTACGCTGGGTGCTCAGTACTCAGGGTGCTGGCTGCTCAGTACTCAGGGTGCTCGGTGCTCAGTACTCAGGGTGCTGGGTGCTCAGTACTCAGGGTGCTCAGTGCGTGGGGTGCTGGGTGCTCAGTACTCAGGGTGCTCAGTGCTTGGGGTGTTGGATGCTCAGTACTCAGGGTGCTGGGTGCTCAGTGCTCAGGGTGCTGGGTGCTCAGTACTCAGGGTGCTGGGTGCTCAGTACTCAGGGTGCTGCTTGCTCAGTGCTCGGGGTGGTGGGTGCTCAGTGCTCGGGTTGCTGGCTGCTCAGTGCTCGGGGTGCTGGGTGCTCAGTGCTCCGGGTTCTGGGTGCTCAGTGCTCGGCGCGCTGGGTGCTCAGAGCTCGGGGTGCTCGGTGCTCAGTACGTTGGGTGCTCACTACTCAGGGTGCTGGTTGCTCAGTGCTCAGGGTGCTGGGTGCTCAGTGCTCAGGGTGCTGGGTGCTCAGTGCTCAGGGTGCTAGGTGCTCACTACTCAGGGTGCTGGGTACGCAGTGCTCGGGGTGCTGGGTGCTCCGTGCTCAGGGTGCAGGGTGGTCAGTGCTCAGGGTGCTGGGTGCTCAGTACTCGGGGTACTGGGTGCTCAGTGCTCAGGGTGCTGGGTGCTCAGTGCTCAGGGTGCTGGGTGCTCAGTGCTCAGTAATCAGGGTGCTGGGTGCTCAGTGCTCGGGGTGCTGGGTGCTCAGTGCTCAGTACTCAGGGTGCTGGGTGCTCAGTGCTCGGGGTGCTGGATGCTCAGTACTCAGGGTGCTGGGTGCTCAGTGCTCAGGGTGCTGGGTGCTCAGTACTAAGGGTGCTGGGTGCTCAGTGCTCAGGGTGCTGGGTGCTCAGTACTCAGGGTGCTGGGTACTCAGTGCTCGGGGTGCTGGGTGCTCAGTGCTCAGGGTGCTGTGGGCTCAGTGCTCAGTGCACAGGGTGCTGGGTGCTCAGTGCTCAGTGCTCAGGGTGCTGGGTGCTCAGTCCTCGGGGTGCTGGGTGCTCAGTTCTCTGGGTACTCAGTGCTCAGTCCTCAGGGTGCTCGGTGCTCAGTACTCAGGTTGCTGTGTGCTCAGTACTCAGGGAGCTCAGTGCTCGGGGTGCAGGGTGCTCAGTACTCAGGGTGCTGGGGGCTCAGTACTCAGGGTGCTCAGTACTCGGGGTGCGGGGTGCTCAGTACTCAAGGTGCTGGGTGCTCAGTACTCAGGGTGCTGGGTGCTCAGTACTCAGGGTGCGGGGTGCTCAGTACTCAGGGTGCTGGGTGATCAGTACTCGGGTGCTGGGTGCTCAGTGCTCAGGGTGCTGGGTGCTCAGTGCTCGGGGTGCTGGGTGCTCAGTGCTCAGTACTCAGGGTGCTGGGTGCTCAGTGCTTGGGGTGCTTGGAGCTCAGTGCTCAGGGTGCTGGGTGCTCAGTGCTTGGGGTGCTTGGAGCTCAGTGCTCAGGGTGCTGGGTACTCAGTGCTCGGGGTGCTGGGTGCTCAGTACTCAGGGTGCTGGGTGCTCAGTACTCAGGGTGCTGGGGGCTCAGTGCTCGGGCTGCTGGGTGCTCAGTGCTCGGGGTGCTGGGTGCTCAGTGCTCGGGGTGCTAGGTGCTCAGTACTCAGGGTGCTCATTGCTCATGGTGCTGGGTGCTCAGTGCTCAGGGTGCTGGGTGCTCAGTGCTCAGGGTGCTCGGTGCTCAGTACGTTGGGTGCTCAGTACTCAGGGTGCTGGGTGCTCAGTGCTCGGGGTGCTGGGTGCTCAGTACTCAGGGTGCTGGGTGCTCAGTGCTCGGGGTGCTCGGTGCTCAGTACGCTGGGTGCTCAGTACTCAGGGTGCTGGGTGCTCAGTACTCAGGGTGCTGGGTGCTCAGTACTCAGGGTGCTGGGTGCTTAGTACTCAGGGTGCTCAGTGCTCAGTACTGAGGGTGCTCAGTGCTCAGTGCTCGAGGTGCTGGGTGCTCAATGCTCAGGGTGCTGGGTGCTCAGTGCTCGGGGTGCTGGGTGCTCAGTGCTCAGGGTGCTGGGTGCTAAGTGCTCAGAGTGCTGGCTGCTCAGTACTCCGGGTGCTCGGTGCTCAGTACTCAGAGTGCTCAGTGCTCAGTACTCAGCGTGGTGGGTGCTCAGTGCTCAGGGTGCTCGGTGATCAGTACTCAGGGTGCTCAGTGCTCAGTACTCAGCGTGCTGGGTGCTCAGTTCTCAGGGTACTGGGTGCTCAGTACTCAGGGTGCTGGGTGCTTAGTACTCAGGGTGCTCGGTCCTCAGTGCTCAGGGTGCTGGGTGCTCAGTGCTCGGGGTGCTGGGTGCTCATTTCTCAATGTGCTGGGTGCTCAGTACTCAGGGTGCTCAGTGCTTGGGGTGCTGGGTGCTCAGTACTCAGGGTGCTCAGTGCTTGGGGTGTTGGGTGCTCAGTACTCAGGGTTCTGGGTGCTCAGTACTCAGGGTGCTGTGTGCTCAGTGCTCAGGGTGCTCAGTCCTCAGTACTCAGGGTGTTGGGTGCTCAGTGCTCGGGCTGCTGGGTGCTCAGTGCTCGGGGTGCTCGGTGCTCAGTACTCAGGGTGTTGGGTGCTCAGTGCTCGGGCTGCTGGGTGCTCAGTGCTCGGGGTGCTGGCTGCTCAGTGCTCGGGGTGATCGGTGCTCAGTACTCAGGGTGCTGGGTACTCAGTGCTTTGGGTGCTCAGTACTCAGGGTGCTGTGTGTCCAGTGCTCAGGGTGCTGGGTGCTCAGTACTCAGGGTGCTCGGTGCTTAGTACTCAGGGTGCTGGGTGCTCAGTACTCCGGGTGCTGGGTGCTCAGTGCTCGGGGTGCTCGGTGCTCAGTGCTCAAGGTGCTGGGTGCTCAGTACTCAGGGTGCTGGGTGCTCAGTGCTCAGGGTGCTCGGTGCTCAGTACGTTGGGTGCTCAGTACTCAGGGTGCTGGGTGCTCAGTGCTCAGGGTGCTGGGTGCTCAGTGCTCAGGGTGCTGGGTGCTCGGTGCTCAGGGTGCTGGGTGCTCGGTGCTCGGGGTGCTGGGTGCTCAGTGCTCGTAGTGCTCGGTGCTTAGTACTCATGGTGCTCAGTGCTCAGTACTCAGGGTGCTGGGTGCTCAGTTCTCATGGTGCTGGGTGCTCAGTACTCAGGGTGCTGGGTGATCGGTGCTCAGTACGCTGGGTGCTCAGTACTCAGGGTGCTGGGTGCTCAGTACTCAGGGTGCTCAGTGCTCAGTACTCAGGGTGCTGGGTGCTCAGTGCTCGGGGTGATGGGTGCTCAGTACTCAGGGTGCTGGGTGCTCAGTGCTCGGGGTGCTCGGTGCTCAGTACGCTGGGTGCTCAGTACTCAGGGTGCTGGGTGCTCAGTACTCAGGGTGCTGGGTGCTCAGTACTCAGGGTGCTGGGTGCTCAGTGCTCAGGGTGCTGGGTGCTCAGTGCTCAGAGTGCTGGGTGCTCAGTGCTCAGAGTGCTGGGTGCTCAGTACTCCGGGTGCTCGGTGCTCAGTACTCAGAGTGCTCAGTGCTCAGTACTCAGCGTGCTGGGTGCTCAGTGCTCAGGGTGCTCGGTGCTCAGTACTCAGGGTGCTCAGTGCTCAGTACTCAGCGTGCTGGGTGCTCAGTGCTCAGGGTGCTGGGTGCTCAGTACTCAGGGTGCTGGGTGCTTAGTACTCAGGGTGCTCTGTCCTCAGTGCTCGGGGTGCTGGGTGCTCATTACTCAGGGTGCTGGGTGCTCAGTTCTCAGGGTGCTCAGTGCTTGCGGTGCCTGGTGCTCAGTACTCAGGGTGCTCAGTGCTTGGGGTGTTGGGTGCTCAGTACTCAGGGTGCTGTGTGCTCAGTACTCAGGGTGCTGGGTGCTCAGTGCTCAGGGTGCTCAGTGCTCAGTACTCAGGGTGTTGGGTGCTCAGTGCTCGGGCTGCTGGGTGCTCAGTTCTCGGGGTGCTGGGTGCTCAGTGCTCGGGGTGCTCGGTGCTCAGTACTCAGGGTGCTGGGTGCTCAGTGCTCGGGGTGCTGGGTGCTCAGTACTCGGGGTGCTCGATGCTCCGTACTCAGGGTGCTGGGTGCTCAGTGCTCAGGGTGCTGGGTGCTCAGTACTCAGGGTGCTCGGTGCTCGTTGCTCAGTACGCTGGGTGCTCAGTACTCAGGGTGCTGGCTGCTCAGTACTCAGGGTGCTCGGTGCTCAGTACTCAGGGTGCTGGGTGCTCAGTACTCAGGGTGCTCAGTGCGTGGGGTGCTGGGTGCTCAGTACTCAGGGTGCTCAGTGCTTGGGGTGTTGGATGCTCAGTACTCAGGGTGCTGGGTGCTCAGTGCTCAGGGTGCTGGGTGCTCAGTACTCAGGGTGCTGGGTGCTCAGTACTCAGGGTGCTGCTTGCTCAGTGCTCGGGGTGGTGGGTGCTCAGTGCTCGGGTTGCTGGCTGCTCAGTGCTCGGTGTGCTGGGTGCTCAGTGCTCCGGGTTCTGGGTGCTCAGTGCTCGGCGCGCTGGGTGCTCAGAGCTCGGGGTGCTCGGTGCTCAGTACGTTGGGTGCTCACTACTCAGGGTGCTGGTTGCTCAGTGCTCAGGGTGCTGGGTGCTCAGTGCTCAGGGTGCTGGGTGCTCAGTGCTCAGGGTGCTAGGTGCTCACTACTCAGGGTGCTGGGTACGCAGTGCTCGGGGTGCTGGGTTCTCCGTGCTCAGGGTGCAGGGTGGTCAGTGCTCAGGGTGCTGGGTGCTCAGTACTCGGGGTACTGGGTGCTCAGTGCTCAGGGTGCTGGGTGCTCAGTGCTCAGGGTGCTGGGTGCTCAGTGCTCAGTAATCAGGGTGCTGGGTGCTCAGTGCTCGGGGTGCTGGGTGCTCAGTGCTCAGTACTCAGGGTGCTGGGTGCTCAGTGCTCGGGGTGCTGGATGCTCAGTACTCAGGGTGCTGGGTGCTCAGTGCTCAGGGTGCTGGGTGCTCAGTACTAAGGGTGCTGGGTGCTCAGTGCTCAGGGTGCTGGGTGCTCAGTACTCAGGGTGCTGGGTACTCAGTGCTCGGGGTGCTGGGTGCTCAGTGCTCAGGGTGCTGTGGGCTCAGTGCTCAGTGCACAGGGTGCTGGGTGCTCAGTGCTCAGTGCTCAGGGTGCTGGGTGCTCAGTCCTCGGGGTGCTGGGTGCTCAGTTCTCTGGGTACTCAGTGCTCAGTCCTCAGGGTGCTCGGTGCTCAGTACTCAGGTTGCTGTGTGCTCAGTACTCAGGGAGCTCAGTGCTCGGGGTGCAGGGTGCTCAGTACTCAGGGTGCTGGGGGCTCAGTACTCAGGGTGCTCAGTACTCGGGGTGCGGGGTGCTCAGTACTCAAGGTGCTGGGTGCTCAGTACTCAGGGTGCTGGGTGCTCAGTACTCAGGGTGCGGGGTGCTCAGTACTCAGGGTGCTGGGTGATCAGTACTCGGGTGCTGGGTGCTCAGTGCTCAGGGTGCTGGGTGCTCAGTGCTCGGGGTGCTGGGTGCTCAGTGCTCAGTACTCAGGGTGCTGGGTGCTCAGTGCTTGGGGTGCTTGGAGCTCAGTGCTCAGGGTGCTGGGTGCTCAGTGCTTGGGGTGCTTGGAGCTCAGTGCTCAGGGTGCTGGGTACTCAGTGCTCGGGGTGCTGGGTGCTCAGTACTCAGGGTGCTGGGTGCTCAGTACTCAGGGTGCTGGGGGCTCAGTGCTCGGGCTGCTGGGTGCTCAGTGCTCGGGGTGCTGGGTGCTCAGTGCTCGGGGTGCTAGGTGCTCAGTACTCAGGGTGCTCATTGCTCATGGTGCTGGGTGCTCAGTGCTCAGGGTGCTGGGTGCTCAGTGCTCAGGGTGCTCGGTGCTCAGTACGTTGGGTGCTCAGTACTCAGGGTGCTGGGTGCTCAGTGCTCAGGGTGCTGGGTGCTCAGTGCTCAGGGTGCTGGGTGCTCGGTGCTCAGGGTGCTGGGTGCTCGGTGCTCGGGGTGCTGGATGCTCAGTGCTCAGGGTGCTCGGTGCTCAGTACTCAGGGTGCTCAGTGCTCAGTACTCAGGGTGCTGGGTGCTCAGTGCTCATGGTGCTGGGTGCTCAGTACTCATGGTGCTGGGTGCTCGGTGCTCAGTACGCTGGGTGCTCAGTACTCAGGGTGCTGGGTGCTCAGTACTCAGGGTGCTCGGTGCTCAGTACTCATTGTGCTGGGTGCTCAGTGCTCGGGGTGCTGGGTGCTCAGTACTCAGGGTGCTGGGTGCTCAGTGCTCGGGGTGCTCGGTGCTCAGTACGCTGGGTGCTCAGTACTCAGGGTGCTGGGTGCTCAGTACTCAGGGTGCTGGGTGCTCAGTACTCAGGGTGCTGGGTGCTTAGTACTCAAGGTGCTCAGTGCTCAGTACTTAGGGTGCTCAGTGCTCAGTGCTCGGGGTTCTGGGTGCTCAGTTCTCAGGGTGCTGGGTGCTCAGTGCTCAGTACTCATTGTGCTGGGTGCTCAGTGCTCAGGGTGCTGGGTGCTAAGTGCTCAGAGTGCTGGGTGCTCAGTACTGCGTGTGCTCGGTGCTCAGTACTCAGAGTGCTCAGTGCTCAGTACTCAGCGTGGTGGGTGCTCAGTGCTCAGGGTGCTCGGTGATCAGTGCTCAGGGTGCTCAGTGCTCAGTACTCAGCGTGCTGGGTGCTCAGTGCTCAGGGTGCTGGGTGCTCAGTACTCAGGGTGCTCGTTGTTTAGTACTCAGGGTGCTCGGTCCTCAGTGCTCAGGGTGTTGGGTGCTCAGTGCTCGGGGTGCTCAGTGCTTGGGGTGCTGGGTGCTCAGTACTCAGGGTGCTCAGTGCTTGGGGTGTTACGTGCTCAGTACTCAGGGTGCTGGGTGCTCAGTACTCAGGGTGCTGGGTGCTCAGTGCTCAGGGTGCTCAGTCCTCAGTACTCAGGGTGTTGGGTGCTCAGTGCTCGGGCTGCTGGGTGCTCAGTGCTCGGGGTGCTGGGTGCTCAGTGCTCGGGGTGCTCGGTGCTCAGTACTCAGGGTGCTGGGTGCTCAGTGCACGGGGTGCTGGGTGCTCAGTACTCGGGGTGCTCGGTGCTCAGTACTCAGGGTGCGGGGTGCTCAGTACTCAGGGTGCTGGGTGATCAGTACTCGGGTGCTGGGTGCTCAGTGCTCAGGGTGCTGGGTGCTCAGTGCTAGGGGTGCTGGGTGCTCAGTGCTCAGTACTCAGGGTGCTGGGTGCTCAGTGCTCGGGGTGCTGGGTGCTCAGTGCTCAGTACTCATTGTGCTGGGTGCTCAGTGCTTGGGGTTCTGGGTGCTCAGTGCTCAGGGTGCTGGGTGCTCAGTGCTCAGGGTGCTGGGTAATCAGTGCTCGGGGTGCTGGGTGCTCAGTACTCAGGGTGCTGGGTGCTCAGTACTCAGGGTGCTGGGGGCTCAGTGCTCGGGCTGCTGGGTGCTCAGTTCTCGGGGTGCTGGGTGCTCAGTGCTCGGGGTGCTCGGTGCTCAGTACTCAGGGTACTGGGTGCTCAGTGCTCAGGGTGTTCAGTACTCAGGGTGCTGTGTGTCCAGTGCTCAGGGTGCTGGGTGCTCAGTACTCAGGGTGCTCGGTGCTTAGTACTCAGGGTGCTGGGTGCTCAGTACTCCGGGTGCTGGGTGCTCAGTGCTCGGGGTGCTCGGTGCTCAGTGCTCAAGGTGCTGGGTGCTCAGTACTCATGGTGCTCATTGCTCAGGGTGCTGGGTGCTCAGTACTCAGGGTGCTGGGTGCTCAGTGCTCAGGGTGCTTGGTGCTCAGTACGTTGGGTGCTCAGTACTCAGGGTGCTGGGTGCTCAGTGCTCAGGGTGCTGGGTGCTCAGTGCTCAGGGTGCTGGGTGCTCGGTGCTCAGGGTGCTGGGTGCTCGGTGCTCGGGGTGCTGGGTGCTCAGTGCTCAGCGTGCTCGGTGCTCAGTACTCAGGGTGCTCAGTGCTCAGTACTCAGGGTGCTGGGTGCTCAGTGCTCATGGTGCTGGGTGCTAAGTACTCAGGGTGCTGGCTGCTCGGTGCTCAGTACGCTGGGTGCTCAGTACTCAGGGTGCTGGGTGCTCAGTACTCAGGGTGCTCGGTGCTCAGTACTCAGGGTGCTGGGTGCTCAGTGCTCGGGGTGCTCGGTGCTCAGTACGCTGGGTGCTCAATACTCAGGGTGCTGGGTGCTCAGTACTCAGGGTGCTCGGTGCTCAGTACTCAGGGTGCTGGGTGCTTAGTACTCAGGGTGCTCAGTGCTCAGTACTGAGGGTGCTCAGTGCTCAGTGCTCGGGGTGCTGGGTGCTCAATGCTCAGGGTGCTGGGTGCTCAGTGCTCGGGGTGCTGGGTGCTCAGTGCTCAGGGTGCTGGGTGCTAAGTGCTCAGAGTGCTGGGTGCTCAGTACTCCGGGTGCTCGGTGCTCAGTACTCAGAGTGCTCAGTGCTCAGTAATCAGCGTGGTGGGTGCTCAGTGCTCAGGGTGCTCGGTGATCAGTACTCAGAGTGCTCAGTGCTCAGTACTCAGCGTGCTGGCTGCTCAGTTCTCAGGGTACTGGGTGCTCAGTACTCAGGGTGCTGGGTGCTTAGTACTCAGGGTTCTCGGTCATTAGTGCTCAGGGTGCTGGGTGCTCAGTGCTCGGGGTGCTGGGTGCTCATTACTCAAGGTGCTGGGTGCTCAGTACTCAGGGTGCTCAGTGCTTGGGGTGCTGGGTGCTCAGTACTCAGGGTGCTCAGTGCTTGGGGTGTTGGTTGCTCAGTACTCAGGGTTCTGGGTGCTCAGTACTCAGGGTGCTGTGTGCTCAGTGCTCAGGGTGCTCAGTCCTCAGTACTCAGGGTGTTGGGTGCTCAGTGCTCTGGCTGCTGGGTGCTCAGTGCTCGGGGTGCTGGGTGCTCAGTGCTCGGGGTGCTCGGTGCTCAGTACTCAGGGTGTTGGGTGCTCAGTGCTCGGGCTGCTGGGTGCTCAGTGCTCGGGGTGCTGGGTGCTCAGTGCTCGGGGTGATCGGTGCTCAGTACTCAGGGTGCTGGGTACTCAGTGCTTTGGGTGCTCAGTACTCAGGGTGCTGTGTGTCCAGTGGTCAGGGTTCTGGGTGCTCAGTACTCAGGGTGCTCGGTGCTTAGTACTCAGGGTGCTGGGTGCTCAGTACTCCGGGTGCTGGGTGCTCAGTGCTCAAGGTGCTCAGTCCTCAGTACTCAGGGTGTTGGGTGCTCAGTGCTCTGGCTACTGGGTGCTCAGTGCTCGGGGTGCTGGGTGCTCAGTGCTCGGGGTGCTCGGTGCTCAGTACTCAGGGTGTTGGGTGCTCAGTGCTCGGGCTGCTGGGTGCTCAGTGCTCGGGGTGCTGGGTGCTCAGTGCTCGGGGTGATCGGTGCTCAGTACTCAGGGTGCTGGGTACTCAGTGCTTTGGGTGCTCAGTACTCAGGGTGCTGTGTGTCCAGTGGTCAGGGTTCTGGGTGCTCAGTACTCAGGGTGCTCGGTGCTTAGTACTCAGGGTGCTGGGTGCTCAGTACTCCGGGTGCTCGGTGCTCAGTGCTCAAGGTGCTGGGTGCTCAGTACTCAGGGTGCTCATTGCTCAGGGTGCTGGGTGCTCAGTATTCAGGGTGCTGGGTGCTCAGTACTCAGGGTGCTGGGTGCTCAGTGCTCAGCGTGCTGGGTGCTCAGTGCTCAGGGTGCTGGGTGCTCGGTGCTCAGGGTGCTGGGTGCTCGGTGCTCGGGGTGCTGGGTGCTCAGTGCTCGTAGTGCTCGGTGCTCAGTACTCAGGGAGCTCAGTGCTCAGTACTCAGGGTGCTGGGTGCTCAGTGCTCATGGTGCTGGGTGCTCAGTACTCAGGGTGCTGGGTGATCGGTGCTCAGTACGCTGGGTGCTCAGTACTCAGGGTGCTGGGTGCTCAGTACTCAGGGTGCTCGGTGCTCAGTACTCAGGGTGCTGTGTGCTCAGTGCTCGGGGTGCTGGGTGCTCAGTACTCAGGGTGCTGGGTGCTCAGTGCTCGGGGTGCTCGGTGCTCAGTACGCTGGGTGCTCAGTACTCAGGGTGCTGGGTGCTCAGTACTCAGGCTGCTGGGTGCTCAGTACTCAGGGTGCTGGGTGCTCAGTGCTCAGGGTGCTGGGTGCTCAGTGCTCAGGGTGCTGGGTGCACATTGCTTAGAGTGCTGGGTGCTCAGTACTCCGGGTTCTCGGTGCTCAGTACTCAGAGTGCTCAGTGCTCAGTACTCAGCGTGCTGGGTGCTCAGTGCTCAGGGTGCTCGGTGCTCAGTACGTTGGGTGCTCAGTACTCAGGGTGCTGGGTGCTCGGTGCTCAGGGTGCTGGGTGCTCGGTGCTCGGGGTGCTGGGTGCTCAGTGCTCGTAGTGCTCGGTGCTCAGTACTCAGGGTGCTCAGTGCTCAGTACTCAGGGTGCTGGGTGCTCAGTGCTCATGGTGCTGGGTGCTCAGTACTCAGGGTGCTGGGTGATCGGTGCTCAGTACGCTGGGTGCTCAGTACTCAGGGTGCTGGGTGCTCAGTACTCAGGGTGCTCGGTGCTCAGTACTCAGGGTGCTGTGTGCTCAGTGCTCGGGGTGCTGGGTGCTCAGTACTCAGGGTGCTGGGTGCTCAGTGCTCGGGGTGCTCGGTGCTCAGTACGCTGGGTGCTCAGTACTCAGGGTGCTGGGTGCTCAGTACTCAGGGTGCTGGGTGCTCAGTACTCAGGGTGCTGGGTGCTCAGTGCTCAGGGTGCTGGGTGCTCAGTGCTCAGGGTGCTGGGTGCACATTGCTTAGAGTGCTGGGTGCTCAATACTCCGGGTGCTCGGTGCTCAGTACACAGAGTGCTCAGTGCTCAGTACTCAGCGTGCTGGGTGCTCAGTGCTCAGGGTGCTCGGTGCTCAGTACTCAGGGTGCTCAGTGCTCAGTACTCAGCGTGCTGGGTGCTCATTGCTCAGGGTGCTGGGTGCTCAGTACTCAGGGTGCTGGGTGCTTAGTACTCAGGGTGCTGGGTCCTCAGTGCTCGGGGTGCTGGGTGCTCATTACTCAGGGTGCTGGGTGCTCAGTACTCAGGGTGCTCAGTGCATGCGGTGCTGGGTGCTCAGTACTCAGGGTGCTAAGTGCTTGGGGTGTTGGGTGCTCAGTACTCAGGGTGCTGGGTGCTCAGTACTCAGGGTGCTGGGTGCTCAGTGCTCAGGGTGCTCAGTGCTCAGTACTCAGGGTGCTGGGTGCTCAGTGCTCGGGCTGCTGGGTGCTCAGTGCTCGGGGTGCTGGGTGCTCAGTGCTCGGGGTGCTCGGTGCTCAGTACTCAGGGTGCTGGGTGCTCAGTGCTCGGGGTGCTGGGTGCTCAGTACTCGGGGTGCTCGGTGCTCAGTACTCAGGGTGCTGGGTGCTCAGTGCTCAGGGTGCTGGGTGCTCAGTACTCAGGGTGCTCGGTGCTCGTTGCTCAGTACGCTGGGTGCTCAGTACTCAGGGTGCTGGCTGCTCAGTACTCAGGGTGCTCGGTGCTCAGTACTCAGGGTGCTGGGTGCTCAGTACTCAGGGTGCTCAGTGCTTGGGGTGCTGGGTGCTCAGTACTCAGGGTGCTCAGTGCTTGGGGTGTTGGGTGCTCAGTACTCAGGGTGCTGGGTGCTCAGTGCTCAGGGTGCTGGGTGCTCAGTACTCAGGGTGCTGGGTGCTCAGTACTCAGGGTGCTGGGTGCTCAGTGCTCGGGGTGGTGGGTGCTCAGTGCTCGGGGTGCTGGCTGCTCAGTGCTCGGGGTGCAGGGTGCTCAGTGCTCGGGGTGCTGGGTGCTCAGTGCTCAGGGTGCTGGGTGCTAAGTGCTCAGAGTGCTGGGTGCTCAGTACTCCGGGTGCTCGGTGCTCAGTACTCAGAGTGCTCAGTGCTCAGTAATCAGCGTGGTGGGTGCTCAGTGCTCAGGGTGCTCTGTGATCAGTACTCAGAGTGCTCAGTGCTCAGTACTCAGCGTGCTGGCTGCTCAGTTCTCAGGGTACTGGGTGCTCAGTACTCAGGGTGCTGGGTGCTTAGTACTCAGGGTTCTCGGTCATTAGTGCTCAGGGTGCTGGGTGCTCAGTGCTCGGGGTGCTGGGTGCTCATTACTCAAGGTGCTGGGTGCTCAGTACTCAGGGTGCTCAGTGCTTGGGGTGCTGGGTGCTCAGTACTCAGGGTGCTCAGTGCTTGGGGTGTTGGTTGCTCAGTACTCAGGGTTCTGGGTGCTCAGTACTCAGGGTGCTGTGTGCTCAGTGCTCAGGGTGCTCAGTCCTCAGTACTCAGGGTGTTGGGTGCTCAGTGCTCTGGCTGCTGGGTGCTCAGTGCTCGGGGTGCTGGGTGCTCAGTGCTCGGGGTGCTCGGTGCTCAGTACTCAGGGTGTTGGGTGCTCAGTGCTCGGGCTGCTGGGTGCTCAGTGCTCGGGGTGCTGGGTGCTCAGTGCTCGGGGTGATCGGTGCTCAGTACTCAGGGTGCTGGGTACTCAGTGCTTTGGGTGCTCAGTACTCAGGGTGCTGTGTGTCCAGTGGTCAGGGTTCTGGGTGCTCAGTACTCAGGGTGCTCGGTGCTTAGTACTCAGGGTGCTGGGTGCTCAGTACTCCGGGTGCTGGGTGCTCAGTGCTCAAGGTGCTCAGTCCTCAGTACTCAGGGTGTTGGGTGCTCAGTGCTCTGGCTACTGGGTGCTCAGTGCTCGGGGTGCTGGGTGCTCAGTGCTCGGGGTGCTCGGTGCTCAGTACTCAGGGTGTTGGGTGCTCAGTGCTCGGGCTGCTGGGTGCTCAGTGCTCGGGGTGCTGGGTGCTCAGTGCTCGGGGTGATCGGTGCTCAGTACTCAGGGTGCTGGGTACTCAGTGCTTTGGGTGCTCAGTACTCAGGGTGCTGTGTGTCCAGTGGTCAGGGTTCTGGGTGCTCAGTACTCAGGGTGCTCGGTGCTTAGTACTCAGGGTGCTGGGTGCTCAGTACTCCGGGTGCTCGGTGCTCAGTGCTCAAGGTGCTGGGTGCTCAGTACTCAGGGTGCTCATTGCTCAGGGGGCTGGGTGCTCAGTATTCAGGGTGCTGGGTGCTCAGTACTCAGGGTGCTGGGTGCTCAGTGCTCAGCGTGCTGGGTGCTCAGTGCTCAGGGTGCTGGGTGCTCGGTGCTCAGGGTGCTGGGTGCTCGGTGCTCGGGGTGCTGGGTGCTCAGTGCTCGTAGTGCTCGGTGCTCAGTACTCAGGGTGCTCAGTGCTCAGTACTCAGGGTGCTGGGTGCTCAGTGCTCATGGTGCTGGGTGCTCAGTACTCAGGGTGCTGGGTGATCGGTGCTCAGTACGCTGGGTGCTCAGTACTCAGGGTGCTGGGTGCTCAGTACTCAGGGTGCTCGGTGCTCAGTACTCAGGGTGCTGTGTGCTCAGTGCTCGGGGTGCTGGGTGCTCAGTACTCAGGGTGCTGGGTGCTCAGTGCTCGGGGTGCTCGGTGCTCAGTACGCTGTGTGCTCAGTACTCAGGGTGCTGGGTGCTCAGTACTCAGGGTGCTGGGTGCTCAGTACTCAGGGTGCTGGGTGCTCAGTGCTCAGGGTGCTGGGTGCTCAGTGCTCAGGGTGCTGGGTGCACATTGCTTAGAGTGCTGGGTGCTCAGTACTCCGGGTTCTCGGTGCTCAGTACTCAGAGTGCTCAGTGCTCAGTACTCAGCGTGCTGGGTGCTCAGTGCTCAGGGTGCTCGGTGCTCAGTACGTTGGGTGCTCAGTACTCAGGGTGCTGGGTGCTCGGTGCTCAGGGTGCTGGGTGCTCGGTGCTCGGGGTGCTGGGTGCTCAGTGCTCGTAGTGCTCGGTGCTCAGTACTCAGGGTGCTCAGTGCTCAGTACTCAGGGTGCTGGGTGCTCAGTGCTCATGGTGCTGGGTGCTCAGTACTCAGGGTGCTGGGTGATCGGTGCTCAGTACGCTGGGTGCTCAGTACTCAGGGTGCTGGGTGCTCAGTACTCAGGGTGCTCGGTGCTCAGTACTCAGGGTGCTGTGTGCTCAGTGCTCGGGGTGCTGGGTGCTCAGTACTCAGGGTGCTGGGTGCTCAGTGCTCGGGGTGCTCGGTGCTCAGTACGCTGGGTGCTCAGTACTCAGGGTGCTGGGTGCTCAGTACTCAGGGTGCTGGGTGCTCAGTACTCAGGGTGCTGGGTGCTCAGTGCTCAGGGTGCTGGGTGCTCAGTGCTCAGGGTGCTGGGTGCACATTGCTTAGAGTGCTGGGTGCTCAGTACTCCGGGTGCTCGGTGCTCAGTACTCAGTGTGCTCAGTGCTCAGTACTCAGCGTGCTGGGTGCTCAGTGCTCAGGGTGCTCGGTGCTCAGTACTCAGGGTGCTCAGTGCTCAGTACTCAGCGTGCTGGGTGCTCATTGCTCAGGGTGCTGGGTGCTCAGTACTCAGGGTGCTGGGTGCTTAGTACTCAGGGTGCTGGGTCTTCAGTGCTCGGGGTGCTGGGTGCTCATTACTCAGGGTGCTGGGTGCTCAGTACTCAGGGTGCTCAGTGCATGCGGTGCTGGGTGCTCAGTACTCAGGGTGCTAAGTGCTTGGGGTGTTGGGTGCTCAGTACTCAGGGTGCTGGGTGCTCAGTACTCAGGGTGCTGGGTGCTCAGTGCTCAGGGTGCTCAGTGCTCAGTACTCAGGGTGCTGGGTGCTCAGTGCTCGGGCTGCTGGGTGCTCAGTGCTCGGGGTGCTGGGTGCTCAGTGCTCGGGGTGCTCGGTGCTCAGTACTCAGGGTGCTGGGTGCTCAGTGCTCGGGGTGCTGGGTGCTCAGTACTCGGGGTGCTCGGTGCTCAGTACTCAGGGTGCTGGGTGCTCAGTGCTCAGGGTGCTGGGTGCTCAGTACTCAGGGTGCTCGGTGCTCGTTGCTCAGTACGCTGGGTGCTCAGTACTCAGGGTGCTGGCTGCTCAGTACTCAGGGTGCTCGGTGCTCAGTACTCAGGGTGCTGGGTGCTCAGTACTCAGGGTGCTCAGTGCTTGGGGTGCTGGGTGCTCAGTACTCAGGGTGCTCAGTGCTTGGGGTGTTGGGTGCTCAGTACTCAGGGTGCTGGGTGCTCAGTGCTCAGGGTGCTGGGTGCTCAGTACTCAGGGTGCTGGGTGCTCAGTACTCAGGGTGCTGGGTGCTCAGTGCTCGGGGTGGTGGGTGCTCAGTGCTCGGGGTGCTGGCTGCTCAGTGCTCGGGGTGCAGGGTGCTCAGTGCTCGGGGTTCTGGGTGCTCAGTGCTCGGCGCGCTGGGTGCTCAGAGCTCGGGGTGCTCGGAGCTCAGTACTCAGGGTGCTGGGTGCTCAGTGCTCGGGGTGCTCGGTGCTCAGTACATTGGGTTCTCACTACTCAGGGTGCTCGGTGCTCAGTACTCAGAGTGCTCAGTGCTCAGTACTCAGCGTGCTGGGTGCTCAGTGCTCAGGGTGCTCGGTGCTCAGTACTCAGGGTGCTCAGTGCTCAGTACTCAGCGTGCTGGGTGCTCAGTGCTCAGGGTGCTGGGTGCTCAGTACTCAGGGTGCTGGGTGCTTAGTACTCAGGGTGCTCGGTCCTCAGTGCTCGGGGTGCTGGGTGCTCATTACTCAGGGTGCTGGGTGCTCAGTTCTCAGGGTGCTCAGTGCTTGCAGTGCCTGGTGCTCAGTACTCAGGGTGCTCAGTGCTTGGGGTGTTGGGTGCTCAGTACTCAGGGTGCTGTGTGCTCAGTACTCAGGGTGCTGGGTGCTCAGTGATCAGGGTGCTCAGTGCTCAGTACTCAGGGTGCTGGGTGCTCAGTGCTCGAGCTGCTGGGTGCTCAGTTCTCGGGGTGCTGGGTGCTCAGTGCTCGGGGTGCTCGGTGCTCAGTACTCAGGGTGCTGGGTGCTCAGTGCTCGGGGTGCTGGGTGCTCAGTACTCGGGGTGCTCGATGCTCCGTACTCAGGGTGCTGGGTGCTCAGTGCTCAGGGTGCTGGGTGCTCAGTACTCAGGGTGCTCGGTGCTCGTTGCTCAGTATGCTGGGTGCTCAGTACTCAGGGTGCTGGCTGCTCAGTACTCAGGGTGCTCGGTGCTCAGTACTCAGGGTGCTGGGTGCTCAGTACTCAGGGTGCTCAGTGCTTGGGGTGCTGGGTGCTCAGTACTCAGGGTGCTCAGTGCTTGGGGTGTTGGATGCTCAGTACTCAGGGTGCTGGGTGCTCAGTGCTCAGGGTGCTGGGTGCTCAGTACTCAGGGTGCTGGGTGCTCAGTACTCAGGGTGCTGCTTGCTCAGTGCTCGGGGTGGTGGGTGCTCAGTGCTCGGGGTGCTGGCTGCTCAGTGCTCGGGGTGCTGGGTGCTCAGTGCTCCGGGTTCTGGGTGCTCAGTGCTCGGCGCGCTGGGTGCTCAGAGCTCGGGGTGCTCGGTGCTCAGTAGGTTGGGTGCTCACTACTCAGGGTTCTGGTTGCTCAGTGCTCAGGGTGCTGGGTGCTCAGTGCTCAGGGTGCTGGGTGCTCAGTGCTCAGGGTGCTAGGTGCTCACTACTCAGGGTGCTGGGTACGCAGTGCTCGGGGTGCTGGGTGCTCCGTGCTCAGGGTGCAGGGTGGTCAGTGCTCAGGGTGCTGGGTGCTCAGTACTCGGGGTACTGGGTGCTCAGTGCTCAGGGTGCTGGGTGCTCAGTGCTCAGGGTGCTGGGTGCTCAGTGCTCAGTAATCAGGGTGCTGGGTGCTCAGTGCTCGGGGTGCTGGGTGCTCAGTGCTCAGTACTCAGGGTCCTGGGTGCTCAGTGCTCGGGGTGCTGGATGCTCAGTACTCAGGGTGTTGGGTGCTCAGTGCTCAGGGTGCTGGGTGCTCAGTACTAAGGGTGCTGGGTGCTCAGTGCTCAGGGTGCTGGGTGCTCAGTACTCAGGGTGCTGGGTACTCAGTGCTCGGGGTGCTGGGTGCTCAGTGCTCAGGGTGCTGTGGGCTCAGTGCTCAGTGCACAGGGTGCTGGGTGCTCAGTGCTCAGTGCTCAGGGTGCTGGGTGCTCAGTCCTCGGGGTGCTGGGTGCTCAGTTCTCTGGGTACTCAGTGCTCAGTCCTCAGGGTGCTGGGTGCTCAGTACTCAGGTTGCTGTGTGCTCAGTACTCAGGGAGTTCAGTGCTCGGGGTGCAGGGTGCTCAGTACTCAGGGTGCTGGGGGCTCAGTACTCAGGGTGCTCAGTACTCGGGGTGCGGGGTGCTCAGTACTCAAGGTGCTGGGTGCTCAGTACTCAGGGTGCTGGGTGCTCAGTACTCAGGGTGCGGGGTGCTCAGTACTCAGGGTGCTGGGTGATCAGTACTCGGGTGCTGGGTGCTCAGTGCTCAGGGTGCTGGGTGCTCAGTGCTCGGGGTGCTGGGTGCTCAGTGCTCAGTACTCAGGGTGCTGGGTGCTCAGTGCTTGGGGTGCTTGGAGCTCAGTGCTCAGGGTGCTGGGTGCTCAGTGCTTGGGGTGCTTGGAGCTCAGTGCTCAGGGTGCTGGGTACTCAGTGCTCGGGGTGCTGGGTGCTCAGTACTCAGGGTGCTGGGTGCTCAGTACTCAGGGTGCTGGGGGCTCAGTGCTCGGGCTGCTGGGTGCTCAGTGCTCGGGGTGCTGGGTGCTCAGTGCTCGGGGTGCTAGGTGCTCAGTACTCAGGGTGCTCATTGCTCATGGTGCTGGGTGCTCAGTGCTCAGGGTGCTGGGTGCTCAGTGCTCAGGGTGCTCGGTGCTCAGTACGTTGGGTGCTCAGTACTCAGGGTGCTGGGTGCTCAGTGCTCAGGGTGCTGGGTGCTCAGTGCTCAGGGTGCTGGGTGCTCGGTGCTCAGGGTGCTGGGTGCTCGGTGCTCGGGGTGCTGGGTGCTCAGTGCTCAGGGTGCTCGGTGCTCAGTACTCAGGGTGCTCAGTGCTCAGTACTCAGGGTGCTGGGTGCTCAGTGCTCATGGTGCTGGGTGCTCAGTACTCATGGTGCTGGGTGCTCGGTGCTCAGTACGCTGGGTGCTCAGTACTCAGGGTGCTGGGTGCTCAGTACTCAGGGTGCTCGGTGCTCAGTACTCATTGTGCTGGGTGCTCAGTGCTCGGGGTGCTGGGTGCTCAGTACTCAGGGTGCTGGGTGCTCAGTGCTCGGGGTGCTCGGTGCTCAGTACGCTGGGTGCTCAGTACTCAGGGTGCTGGGTGCTCAGTACTCAGGGTGCTGGGTGCTCAGTACTCAGGGTGCTGGGTGCTTAGTACTCAAGGTGCTCAGTGCTCAGTACTTAGGGTGCTCAGTGCTCAGTGCTCGGGGTTCTGGGTGCTCAGTTCTCAGGGTGCTGGGTGCTCAGTGCTCGGGGTGCTGGGTGCTCAGTGCTCAGGGTGCTGGGTGCTAAGTGCTCAGAGTGCTGGGTGCTCAGTACTGCGTGTGCTCGGTGCTCAGTACTCAGAGTGCTCAGTGCTCAGTACTCAGCGTGGTGGGTGCTCAGTGCTCAGGGTGCTCGGTGATCAGTACTCAGGGTGCTCAGTGCTCAGTACTCAGCGTGCTGGGTGCTCAGTGCTCAGGGTGCTGGGTGCTCAGTACTCAGGGTGCTCGTTGTTTAGTACTCAGGGTGCTCGGTCCTCAGTGCTCAGGGTGCTGGGTGCTCAGTGCTCGGGGTGCTGGGTGCTCATTACTCAAGGTGCTGGGTGCTCAGTACTCAGGGTGCTCAGTGCTTGGGGTGCTGGGTGCTCAGTACTCAGGGTGCTCAGTGCTTGGGGTGTTGGGTGCTCAGTACTCAGGGTGCTGGGTGCTCAGTACTCAGGGTGCTGGGTGCTCAGTGCTCAGGGTGCTCAGTCCTCAGTACTCAGGGTGTTGGGTGCTCAGTGCTCGGGCTGCTGGGTGCTCAGTGCTCGGGGTGCTGTGTGCTCAGTGCTCGGGGTGCTCGGTGCTCAGTACTCAGGGTGCTGGGTGCTCAGTGCACGGGGTGCTGGGTGCTCAGTACTCGGGGTGCTCGGTGCTCAGTACTCAGGGTGCGGGGTGCTCAGTACTCAGGGTGCTGGGTGATCAGTACTCGGGTGCTGGGTGCTCAGTGCTCAGGGTGCTGGGTGCTCAGTGCTAGGGGTGCTGGGTGCTCAGTGCTCAGTACTCAGGGTGCTGGGTGCTCAGTGCTCGGGGTGCTGGGTGCTCAGTGCTCAGTACTCATTGTGCTGGGTGCTCAGTGCTTGGGGTGCTGGGTGCTCAGTGCTCAGGGTGCTGGGTGCTCAGTGCTCAGGGTGCTGGGTAATCAGTGCTCGGGGTGCTGGGTGCTCAGTACTCAGGGTGCTGGGTGCTCAGTACTCAGGGTGCTGGGGGCTCAGTGCTCGGGCTGCTGGGTGCTCAGTTCTCGGGGTGCTGGGTGCTCAGTGCTCGGGGTGCTCGGTGCTCAGTACTCAGGGTACTGGGTGCTCAGTGCTCAGGGTGTTCAGTACTCAGGGTGCTGTGGGTCCATTGCTCAGGGTGCTGGGTGCTCAGTACTCAGGGTGCTCGGTGCTTAGTACTCAGGGTGCTGGGTGCTCAGTACTCCGGGTGCTGGGTGCTCAGTGCTCGGGGTGCTCGGTGCTCAGTGCTCAAGGTGCTGGGTGCTCAGTACTCATTGCTCAGGGTGCTGGGTGCTCAGTGCTCAGGGTGCTGGGTGCTCAGTGCTCAGGGTGCTTGGTGCTCAGTACGTTGGGTGCTCAGTACTCAGGGTGCTGGGTGCTCAGTGCTCAGGGTGCTGGGTGCTCAGTGCTCAGGGTGCTGGGTGCTCGGTGCTCAGGGTGCTGGGTGCTCGGTGCTCGGGGTGCTGGGTGCTCAGTGCTCAGGGTGCTCGGTGCTCAGTACTCAGGGTGCTCAGTGCTCAGTACTCAGGGTGCTGGGTGCTCAGTGCTCATGGTGCTGGGTGCTCAGTACTCAGGGTGCTGGCTGCTCGGTGCTCAGTACGCTGGGTGCTCAGTACTCAGGGTGCTGGGTGCTCAGTACTCAGGGTGCTCGGTGCTCAGTACTCAGGGTGCTGGGTGCTCAGTGCTCGGGGTGCTCGGTGCTCAGTACGCTGGGTGCTCAATACTCAGGGTGCTGGGTGCTCAGTACTCAGGGTGCTCGGTGCTCAGTACTCAGGGTGCTGGGTGCTTAGTACTCAGGGTGCTCAGTGCTCAGTACTGAGGGTGCTCAGTGCTCAGTGCTCGGGGTGCTGGGTGCTCAATGCTCAGGGTGCTGGGTGCTCAGTGCTCGGGGTGCTGGGTGCTCAGTGCTCAGGGTGCTGGGTGCTAAGTGCTCAGAGTGCTGGGTGCTCAGTACTCCGGGTGCTCGGTGCTCAGTACTCAGAGTGCTCAGTGCTCAGTAATCAGCGTGGTGGGTGCTCAGTGCTCAGGGTGCTCGGTGATCAGTACTCAGAGTGCTCAGTGCTCAGTACTCAGCGTGCTGGGTGCTCAGTTCTCAGGGTATGGGTGCTCAGTACTCAGGGTGCTGGGTGCTTAGTACTCAGGGTTCTCGGTCATTAGTGCTCAGGGTGCTGGGTGCTCAGTGCTCGGGGTGCTGGGTGCTCATTACTCAAGGTGCTGGGTGCTCAGTACTCAGGGTGCTCAGTGCTTGGGGTGCTGGGTGCTCAGTACTCACGGTGCTCAGTGCTTGGGGTGTTGGTTGCTCAGTACTCAGGGTTCTGGGTGCTCAGTACTCAGGGTGCTGTGTGCTCAGTGCTCAGGGTGCTCAGTCCTCAGTACTCAGGGTGTTGGGTGCTCAGTGCTCTGGCTGCTGGGTGCTCAGTGCTCGGGGTGCTGGGTGCTCAGTGCTCGGGGTGCTCGGTGCTCAGTACTCAGGGTGTTGGGTGCTCAGTGCTCGGGCTGCTGGGTGCTCAGTGCTCGGGGTGCTGGGTGCTCAGTGCTCGGGGTGATCGGTGCTCAGTACTCAGGGTGCTGGGTACTCAGTGCTTTGGGTGCTCAGTACTCAGGGTGCTGTGTGTCCAGTGGTCAGGGTTCTGGGTGCTCAGTACTCAGGGTGCTCGGTGCTTAGTACTCAGGGTGCTGGGTGCTCAGTACTCCTGGTGCTGGGTGCTCAGTGCTCAAGGTGCTCAGTCCTCAGTACTCAGGGTGTTGGGTGCTCAGTGCTCTGGCTACTGGGTGCTCAGTGCTCGGGGTGCTGGGTGCTCAGTGCTCGGGGTGCTCGGTGCTCAGTACTCAGGGTGTTGGGTGCTCAGTGCTCGGGCTGCTGGGTGCTCAGTGCTCGGGGTGCTGGGTGCTCAGTGCTCGGGGTGATCGGTGCTCAGTACTCAGGGTGCTGGGTACTCAGTGCTTTGGGTGCTCAGTACTCAGGGTGCTGTGTGTCCAGTGGTCAGGGTTCTGGGTGCTCAGTACTCAGGGTGCTCGGTGCTTAGTACTCAGGGTGCTGGGTGCTCAGTACTCCGGGTGCTCGGTGCTCAGTGCTCAAGGTGCTGGGTGCTCAGTACTCAGGGTGCTCATTGCTCAGGGTGCTGGGTGCTCAGTATTCAGGGTGCTGGGTGCTCAGTGCTCAGGGTGCTCGGTGCTCAGTACGTTGGGTGCTCAGTACTCAGGGTGCTGGATGCTCAGTGCTCAGCGTGCTGGGTGCTCAGTGCTCAGGTTGCTGGGTGCTTGGTGCTCAGGGTGCTGGGTGCTCGGTGCTCGGGGTGCTGGGTGCTCAGTGCTCGTAGTGCTCGGTGCTCAGTACTCAGGGTGCTCAGTGCTCAGTTCTCAGGGTGCTGGGTGCTCAGTGCTCATGGTGCTGGGTGCTCAGTACTCAGGGTGCTGGGTGATCGGTGCTCAGTACGCTGGGTGCTCAGTACTCAGGGTGCTGGGTGCTCAGTACTCAGGGTGCTCGGTGCTCAGTACTCAGGGTGCTGGGTGCTCAGTGCTCGGGGTGCTGGGTGCTCAGTACTCAGGGTGCTGGGTGCTCAGTGCTCGGGGTGCTCGGTGCTCAGTACGCTGGGTGCTCAGTACTCAGGGTGCTGGGTGCTCAGTACTCAGGGTGCTGGGTGCTCAGTACTCAGGGTGCTGGGTGCTCAGTGCTCAGGGTGCTGGGTGCTCAGTGCTCAGGGTGCTGGGTGCACATTGCTTAGAGTGCTGGGTGCTCAGTACTCCGGGTGCTCGGTGCTCAGTACTCAGAGTGCTCAGTGCTCAGTACTCAGCGTGCTGGGTGCTCATTGCTCAGGGTGCTGGGTGCTCAGTACTCAGGGTGCTGGGTGCTTAGTACTCAGGGTGCTCGGTCCTCAGTGCTCGGGGTGCTGGGTGCTCATTACTCAGGGTGCTGGGTGCTCAGTACTCAGGGTGCTCAGTGCATGCGGTGCTGGGTGCTCAGTACTCAGGGTGCTAAGTGCTTGGGGTGTTGGGTGCTCAGTACTCAGGGTGCTGGGTGCTCAGTACTCAGGGTGCTGGGTGCTCAGTACTCAGGGTGCTGGGTGCTCAGTGCTCAGGGTGCTCAGTGCTCAGTACTCAGGGTGCTGGGTGCTCAGTGCTCGGGATGCTGGGTGCTCAGTGCTCGGGGTGCTGGGTGCTCAGTGCTCGGGGTGCTCGGTGCTCAGTACTCAGGGTGCTGGGTGCTCAATGCTCGGGGTGCTGGGTGCTCAGTACTCGGGGTGCTCGGTGCTCAGTACTCAGGTTGCTGGGTGCTCAGTGCTCAGGGTGCTGGGTGCTCAGTACTCAGGGTGCTCGGTGCTCGTTGCTCAGTACGCTGGGTGCTCAGTACTCAGGGTGCTGGCTGCTCAGTACTCAGGGTGCTGGGTGCTCAGTACTCAGGGTGCTCAGTGCTTGGGGTGCTGGGTGCTCAGTACTCAGGGTGCTCAGTGCTTGGGGTGTTGGGTGCTCAGTACTCAGGGTGCTGGGTGCTCAGTGCTCAGGGTGCTGGGTGCTCAGTACTCAGGGTGCTGGGTGCTCAGTACTCAGGGTGCTGGGTGCTCAGTGCTCGGGGTGGTGGGTGCTCAGTGCTCGGGGTGCTGGCTGCTCAGTGCTCGGGGTGCTGGGTGCTCAGTGCTCGGGGTTCTGGGTGCTCAGTGCTCGGCGCGCTGGGTGCTCAGAGCTCGGGGTGCTCGGAGCTCAGTACTCAGGGTGCTGGGTGCTCAGTGCTCGGGGTGCTCGGTGCTCAGTACATTGGGTGCTCACTACTCAGGGTGCTGGGTGCTCAGTGCTCAGGGTGCTGGGTGCTCAGTGCTCAGGGTGCTGGGTGCTCAGTGCTCAGGGTGCTAGGTGCTCACTACTCAGGGTGCTGGGTACGCAGTGCTCGGGGTGCTGGGTGCTCCGTGCTCAGGGTGGAGGGTGGTCAGTGCTCAGGGTGCTGGGTGCTCAGTACTAAGGGTGCTGGGTGCTCAGTGCTCAGGGTGCTGGGTGCTCAGTACTCAGGGTGCTGGGTACTCAGTGCTCGGGGTGCTGGGTGCTCAGTGCTCAGGGTGCTGGGGGCTCAGTGCTCAGTGCACAGGGTGCTGGGTGCTCAGTGCTCAGTGCTCAGGGTTCTGAGTGCTCAGTCCTCGGGGTGCTGGGTGCTCAGTTCTCTGGGTGCTCAGTGCTCAGTCCTCAGGGTGCTGGGTGCTCAGTACTCAGGTTGCTGGGTGCTCAGTTCTCAGGGAGCTCAGTGCTCGGGGTGCAGGGTGCTCAGTACTCAGGGTGCTGGGGGCTCAGTACTCAGGGTGCTCAGTACTCGGGGTGTGGGGTGCTCAGTACTCAAGGTGCTGGGTGCTCAGTACTCAGGGTGGTGGGTGCTCAGTACTCAGGGTGCGGGGTGCTCAGTACTCAGGGTGCTGGGTGATCAGTACTCGGGTGCTGGGTGCTCAGTGCTCAGGGTGCTGGGTGCTCAGTGCTCGGGGTGCTGGGTGCTCAGTGCTCAGTACTCAGGGTGCTGGGTGCTCAGTAATCAGGGTGGTGGGTGCTCAGTACTCAGGGTGCGGGGTGCTCAGTATTCAGGGTGCTGGGTGATCAGTACTCGGGAGCTGGGTGCTCAGTGCTCAGGGTGCTGGGTGCTCAGTGCTTGGGGTGCTTGGAGCTCAGTGCTCAGGGTTCTGGGTGCTCAGTGCTCAGGGTGCTGGGTACTCAGTGCTCGGGGTGCTGGGTGCTCAGTACTCAGGGTGCTGGGTGCACAGTACTCAGGGTGCTGGGGGCTCAGTGTTCGGGCTGCTGGGTGCTCAGTGCTCGGGGTGCTGGGTGCTCAGTGCTCGGGGTGCTCGGTGCTCAGTACTCAGGGTGCTCATTGCTCATGGTGCTGGGTGCTCAGTGCTCAGGGTGCTGGGTGCTCAGTGCTTGGGGTGCTTGGAGCTCAGTGCTCAGGGTGCTGGGTGCTCAGTGCTCAGGGTGCGGGGTACTCAGTGCTCGGGGTGCTGGGTGCTCAGTACTCAGGGTGCTGGGTGCTCAGTACTCAGGGTGCTGGGGGCTCAGTGCTCGGGCTGCTGGGTGCTCAGTGCTCGGGGTGCTGGGTGCTCAGTGCTCGGGGTGCTCGGTGCTCAGTACTCAGGGTGCTCATTGCTCATGGTGCTGGGTGCTCAGTGCTCAGGGTGCTGGGTGCTCAGTGCTCGGGGTGCTCGGTGCTCAGTACGTTGGGTGCTCAGTACTCAGGGTGATGGGTGCTCAGTGCTCAGGGTGCTGGGTGCTCAGTGCTCAGGGTGCTGGGTGCTCAGTGCTCAGGGTGCTGGGTGCTCGGTGCTAGGGGTGCTGGGTGCTCAGTGCTCAGGGTGCTCGGTGCTCAGTACTCAGGGTGCTCAGTGCTCAGTACTCAGGGTGCTGGGTGCTCAGTGCTCATGGTGCTGGGTGCTCAGTACTCAGGGTGCTGGGTGCTCGGTGCTCAGTACGCTGGGTGCTCAGTACTCAGGGTGCTGGGTGCTCAGTACTCAGGGTGCTCGGTGCTCAGTACTCAGGGTGCTGGGTGCTCAGTGCTCGGGGTGCTGGGTGCTCAGTACTCAGGTTGCTGGGTGCTCAGTGCTTGGGGAGCTCGGTGCTCAGTACGCTGGGTGCTCAGTACTCAGGGTGCTGGGTGCTCAGTACTCAGGGTGCTGGGTGCTCAGTACTCATTGTGCTGGGTGCTTAGTAGTCAGGGTGCTCAGTGCTCAGTACTTAGGGTGCTCAGTGCTCAGTGCTCGGGGTTCTGGGTGCTCAGTGCTCAGGGTGCTGGGTGCTCAGTGCTCGGGGTGCTGGGTGCTCAGTGCTCAGGGTGCTGGGTGCTAAGTGCTCAGAGTGCTGGGTGCTCAGTACTCCGGGTGCTCGGTGCTCAGTACTCAGAGTGCTCAGTGCTCAGTACTCAGCGTGGTGGGTGCTCAGTGCTCAGGGTGCTCGGTGATCAGTACTCAGGGTGCTCAGTGCTCAGTACTCAGCGTGCTGGGTGCTCAGTGCTCAGGGTCCTGGGTGCTCAGTACTCAGGGTGCTCGGTGCTTAGCACTCAGGGTGCTCGGTCCTCAGTGCTCAGGGTGCTGGGTGCTCAGTGCTCGGGGTGCTGGGTGCTCATTACTCAAGGTGCTCGGTGCTCAGTACTCAGGGTGCTCAGTGCTTGGGGTGCTGGGTGCTCAGTACTCAGGGTGCTCAGTGCTTGGGGTGTTGGGTGCTCATTACTCAGGGTGCTCGGTGCTCAGTACTCAGGGTGCTGGGTGCTCAGTGCTCGGGGTGCTGGGTGCTCAGTACTCAGGGTGCTGGGTGCTCAGTGCTCAGGGTGCTGGGTGCTCAGTACTCAGGGTGCTGGGTGCTCAGTGCTCAGGGTGCTGGGTGCTCAGTGCTCAGGGTGCTGGGTGCTCAGTGCTCAGAGTGCTGGGTGCTCAGTACTCCGGGTGCTCGGTGCTCAGTACTCAGAGTGCTCAGTGCTCAGTACTCAGCGTGCTGGGTGCTCAGTGCTCAGGGTGCTCGGTGCTCAGTACTCAGGGTGCTCAGTGCTCAGTACTCAGCGTGCTGGGTGCTCAGTGCTCAGGGTGCTGGGTGCTCAGTACTCAGGGTGCTGGGTGCTTAGTACTCAGGGTGCTCGGTCCTCAGTGCTCGGGGTGCTGGGTGCTCATTACTCAGGGTGCTGGGTGCTCAGTACTCAGGGTGCTCAGTGCTTGCGGTGCTGGGTGCTGAGTACTCAGGGTGCTCAGTGCTTGGGGTGTTGGGTGCTCAGTACTCAGGGTGCTGGGTGCTCAGTACTCAGGGTGCTGGGTGCTCAGTGCTCAGGGTGCTCAGTGCTCAGTTCTCAGGGTGCTGGGTGCTCAGTGCTCGGGCTGCTGGGTGCTCAGTGCTCGGGGTGCTGGGTGCTCAGTGCTCGGGGTGCTCGGTGCTCAGTACTCAGGGTGCTGGGTGCTCAGTGCTCGGGGTGCTGGGTGCTCAGTACTCGGGGTGCTCGGTGCTCAGTACTCAGGGTGCTGGGTGCTCAGTGCTCAGGGTGCTGGGTGCTCAGTACTCAGGGTGCTCGGTGCTCGTTGCTCAGTACGCTGGGTGCTCAGTACTCAGGATGCTGGCTGCTCAGTACTCAGGGTGCTCGGTGCTCAGTACTCAGGGTGCTGGGTGCTCAGTACTCAGGGTGCTCAGTGCTTGGGGTGCTGGGTGCTCAGTACTCAGGGTGCTCAGTGCTTGGGGTGTTGGGTGCTCAGTACTCAGGGTGCTGGGTGCTCAGTGCTCAGGGTGCTGGGTGCTCAGTACTCAGGGTGCTGGGTGCTCAGTACTCAGGGTGCTGGGTGCTCAGTGCTCGGGGTGGTGGGTGCTCAGTGCTCGGGGTGCTGGCTGCTCAGTGCTCGGGGTGCTGGGTGCTCAGTGCTCGGGGTTCTGGGTGCTCAGTGCTCGGCGCGCTGGGTGCTCAGAGCTCGGGGTGCTCGGAGCTCAGTACACAGGGTGCTGAGTGCTCAGTGCTCGGGGTGCTCGGTGCTCAGTACGTTGGGTGCTCACTACTCAGGGTGCTGGGTGCTCAGTGCTCAGGGTGCTGGGTGCTCAGTGCTCAGGGTGCTGGGTGCTCAGTGCTCAGGGTGCTAGGTGCTCACTACTCAGGGTGCTGGGTACGCAGTGCTCGTGGTGCTGGGTGCTCCGTGCTCAGGGTGCAGGGTGGTCAGTGCTCAGGGTGCTGGGTGCTCAGTACTCGGGGTACTGGGTGCTCAGTGCTCAGGGTGCTGGGTGCTCAGTGCTCAGGGTGCTGGGTGCTCAGTGCTCAGTAATCAGGGTGCTGGGTGCTCAGTGCTCGGGGTGCTGGGTGCTCAGTGCTCAGTACTCAGGGTGCTGGGTGCTCAGTGCTCGGGGTGCTGGATGCTCAGTACTCAGGGTGCTGGGTGCTCAGTGCTCAGGGTGCTGGGTGCTCAGTACTAAGGGTGCTGGGTGCTCAGTGCTCAGGGTGCTGGGTGCTCAGTACTCAGGGTGCTGGGTACTCAGTGCTCGGGGTGCTGGGTGCTCAGTGCTCAGGGTGCTGGGGGCTAGGTGCTCAGTGCACAGGGTGCTGGGTGCTCAGTGCTCAGTGCTCAGGGTGCTGGGTGCTCAGTCCTCGGGGTGCTGGGTGCTCAGTACTCAGGGAGCTCAGTGCTCGGGGTGCAGGGTGCTCAGTACTCAGGGTGCTGGGGGCTCAGTACTCAGGGTGCTCAGTACTCGGGGTGCGGGGTGCTCAGTACTCAAGGTGCTGGGTGCTCAGTACTCAGGGTGCTGGGTGCTCAGTACTCAGGGTGCGGGGTGCTCAGTACTCAGGGTGCTGGGTGATCAGTACTCGGGTGCTGGGTGCTCAGTGCTCAGGGTGCTGGGTGCTCAGTGCTCGGGGTGCTGGGTTCTCAGTGCTCAGTACTCAGGGTGCTGGGTGCTCAGTGCTCGGGGTGCTGGGTGCTCAGTGCTCAGTACTCAGGGTGCTGGGTGCTCAGTGCTTGGGGTGCTTGGAGCTCATTGCTCAGGGTTCTGGGTGCTCAGTGCTCAGGGTGCTGTGTACTCAGTGCTCGGGGTGCTGGGTGCTCAGTACTCAGGGTGCTGGGTGCACAGTACTCAGGGTGCTGGGGGCTCAGTGCTCGGGCTGCTGGCTGCTCAGTGCTCGGGGTGCTGGGTGCTCAGTGCTCGGGGTGCTCGGTGCTCAGTACTCAGGGTGCTCATTGCTCATGTTGCTGGGTGCTCAGTGCTCAGGGTGCTGGGTGCTCAGTGCTTGGGGTGCTTGGAACTCAGTGCTCAGTGTGCTGGGTGCTCAGTGCTCAGGGTGCTGGGTACTCAGTGCTCGGGGTGCTGTGTGCTCAGTACTCAGGGTGCTGGGTGCTCAGTACTCAGGGTGCTGGGGTCTCAGTGCTCGGGCTGCTGGGTGCTCAGTGCTCGGGGTGCTGGGTGCTCAGTGCTCGGGGTGCTCGGTGCTCAGTACTCAGGGTGCTCATTGCTCATGGTGCTGGGTGCTCAGTGCTCAGGGTGCTGGGTGCTCAGTGCTCAGGGTGCTCGGTGCTCAGTACGTTGGGTGCTCAGTACTCAGGGTGATGGGTGCTCAGTGCTCAGGGTGCTGGGTGCTCAGTGCTCAGGGTGCTGGGTGCTCGGTGGTCAGGGTGCTGGGTGCTCGGTGCTCGGGGTGCTGGGTGCTCAGTGCTCAGGGTGCTCGGTGCTCAGTACTCAGGGTGCTCAGTGCTCAGTACTCAGGGTGCTGGGTGCTCAGTGCTCATGGTGCTGTGTGCTCAGTACTCAGGGTGCTGGGTGCTCGGTGCTCATTACGCTGGGTGCTCAGTACTCAGGGTGCTGGGTGCTCAGTACTCAGGGTGCTCGGTGCTCAGTACTCAGGGTGCTGGGTGCTCAGTGCTCCGGGTGCTGGGTGCTCAGTACTCAGGGTGCTGGGTGCTCAGTGCTCGGGGTGCTCGGTGCTCAGTACGCTGGGTGCTCAGTACTCAGGGTGCTGGGTGCTCAGTACTCAGGGTGCTGGGTGCTCAGTACTCAGGGTGCTGGGTGCTTAGTAGTCAGGGTGCTCAGTGCTCAGTACTTAGGGTGCTCAGTGCTCAGTGCTCGGGGTTCTGGGTGCTCAGTGCTCAGGGTGCTGGGTGCTCAGTGCTCGGGGTGCTGGGTGCTCAGTGCTCAGGGTGCTGGGTGCTAAGTGCTCAGAGTGCTGGGTGCTCAGTACTCCGGGTGCTCGGTGCTCAGTACTCAGAGTGCTCAGTGCTCAGTACTCAGCGTGGTGGGTGCTCAGTGCTCAGGGTGCTCGGTGATCAGTACTCAGGGAGCTCAGTGCTCAGTACTCAGCGTGCTGGGTGCTCAGTGCTCAGGGTGCTGGGTGCTCAGTACTCAGGGTGCTCGGTGCTTAGTACTCAGGGTGCTCGTTCCTCAGTGCTCAGGGTGCTGGGTGCTCAGGGCTCGGGGTGCTGGGTGCTCATTACTCAAGGTGCTCGGTGCTCAGTACTCAGGGTGCTCAGTGCTTGGGGTGCTGGGTGCTCAGTACTCAGGGTGCTCAGTGCTTGGGGTGTTGGGTGCTCAGTACTCAGGGTGCTCGGTGCTCAGTACTCAGGGTGCTGGGTGCTCAGTGCTCGGGGTGCTGGGTGCTCAGTACTCAGGGTGCTGGGTGCTCAGTGCTCGGGGTGCTGGGTGCTCAGTACTCAGGGTGCTGGGTGCTCAGTGCTCAGGGTGCTGGGTGCTCAGTGCTCAGGGTGCTGGGTGCTCAGTGCTCAGAGTGCTGGGTGCTCAGTACTCCGGGTGCTCGGTGCTCAGTACTCAGAGTGCTCAGTGCTCAGTACTCAGCGTGCTGGGTGCTCAGTGCTCAGGGTGCTCGGTGCTCAGTACTCAGGGTGCTCAGTGCTCAGTACTCAGCGTGCTGGGTGCTCAGTGCTCAGGGTGCTGGGTGCTCATTACTCAGGGTGCTGGGTGCTCAGTACTCAGGGTGCTCAGTGCTTGCGGTGCTGGGTGCTCAGTACTCAGGGTGCTCAGTGCTTGGGGTGTTGGGTGCTCAGTACTCAGGGTGCTGGGTGCTCAGTACTCAGGGTGCTGGGTGCTCAGTGCTCAGGGTGCTCAGTGCTCAGTTCTCAGGGTGCTGGGTGCTCAGTGCTCGGGCTGCTGGGTGCTCAGTGCTCGGGGTGCTGGGTGCTCAGTGCTCGGGGTGCTCGGTGCTCAGTACTCAGTGTGCTGGGTGCTCAGTGCTCGGGGTGCTGGCTGCTCAGTACTCGGGGTGCTCGGTGCTCAGTACTCAGGGTGCTGGGTGCTCAGTGCTCAGTGTGCTGGGTGCTACGTACTCAGGGTGCTCGGTGCTCGTTGCTCAGTACGCTGGGTGCTCAGTACTCAGGGTGCTGGCTGCTCAGTACTCAGGGTGCTCGGTGCTCAGTACTCAGGGTGCTGGGTGCTCAGTACTCAGGGTGCTCAGTGCTTGGGGTGCTGGGTGCTCAGTACTCAGGGTGCTCAGTGCTTGGGGTGTTGGGTGCTCAGTACTCAGGGTGCTGGGTGCTCAGTGCTCAGGGTGCTGGGTGCTCAGTACTCATGGTGCTGTGTGCTCAGTACTCAGGGTGCTGGGTGCTCGGTGCTCATTACGCTGGGTGCTCAGTACTCAGGGTGCTGGGTGCTCAGTACTCAGGGTGCTCGGTGCTCAGTACTCAGGGTGCTGGGTGCTCAGTGCTCCGGGTGCTGGGTGCTCAGTACTCAGGGTGCTGGGTGCTCAGTGCTCGGGGTGCTCGGTGCTCAGTACGCTGGGTGCTCAGTACTCAGGGTGCTGGGTGCTCAGTACTCAGGGTGCTGGGTGCTCAGTACTCAGGGTGCTGGGTGCTTAGTAGTCAGGGTGCTCAGTGCTCAGTACTTAGGGTGCTCAGTGCTCAGTGCTCGGGGTTCTGGGTGCTCAGTGCTCAGGGTGCTGGGTGCTCAGTGCTCGGGGTGCTGGGTGCTCAGTGCTCAGGGTGCTGGGTGCTAAGTGCTCAGAGTGCTGGGTGCTCAGTACTCCGGGTGCTCGGTGCTCAGTACTCAGAGTGCTCAGTGCTCAGTACTCAGCGTGGTGGGTGCTCAGTGCTCAGGGTGCTCGGTGATCAGTACTCAGGGAGCTCAGTGCTCAGTACTCAGCGTGCTGGGTGCTCAGTGCTCAGGGTGCTGGGTGCTCAGTACTCAGGGTGCTCGGTGCTTAGTACTCAGGGTGCTCGTTCCTCAGTGCTCAGGGTGCTGGGTGCTCAGGGCTCGGGGTGCTGGGTGCTCATTACTCAAGGTGCTCGGTGCTCAGTACTCAGGGTGCTCAGTGCTTGGGGTGCTGGGTGCTCAGTACTCAGGGTGCTCAGTGCTTGGGGTGTTGGGTGCTCAGTACTCAGGGTGCTCGGTGCTCAGTACTCAGGGTGCTGGGTGCTCAGTGCTCGGGGTGCTGGGTGCTCAGTACTCAGGGTGCTGGGTGCTCAGTGCTCGGGGTGCTGGGTGCTCAGTACTCAGGGTGCTGGGTGCTCAGTGCTCAGGGTGCTGGGTGCTCAGTGCTCAGGGTGCTGGGTGCTCAGTGCTCAGAGTGCTGGGTGCTCAGTACTCCGGGTGCTCGGTGCTCAGTACTCAGAGTGCTCAGTTCTCAGTACTCAGCGTGCTGGGTGCTCAGTGCTCAGGGTGCTCGGTGCTCAGTACTCAGGGTGCTCAGTGCTCAGTACTCAGCGTGCTGGGTGCTCAGTGCTCAGGGTGCTGGGTGCTCATTACTCAGGGTGCTGGGTGCTCAGTACTCAGGGTGCTCAGTGCTTGCGGTGCTGGGTGCTCAGTACTCAGGGTGCTCAGTGCTTGGGGTGTTGGGTGCTCAGTACTCAGGGTGCTGGGTGCTCAGTACTCAGGGTGCTGGGTGCTCAGTGCTCAGGGTGCTCAGTGCTCAGTTCTCAGGGTGCTGGGTGCTCAGTGCTCGGGCTGCTGGGTGCTCAGTGCTCGGGGTGCTGGGTGCTCAGTGCTCGGGGTGCTCGGTGCTCAGTACTCAGTGTGCTGGGTGCTCAGTGCTCGGGGTGCTGGCTGCTCAGTACTCGGGGTGCTCAGTGCTCAGTACTCAGGGTGCTGGGTGCTCAGTGCTCAGGGTGCTGGGTGCTAAGTACTCAGGGTGCTCGGTGCTCGTTGCTCAGTACGCTGGGTGCTCAGTACTCAGGGTGCTGGCTGCTCAGTACTCAGGGTGCTCGGTGCTCAGTACTCAGGGTGCTGGGTGCTCAGTACTCAGGGTGCTCAGTGCTTGGGGTGCTGGGTGCTCAGTACTCAGGGTGCTCAGTGCTTGGGGTGTTGGGTGCTCAGTACTCAGGGTGCTGGGTGCTCAGTGCTCAGGGTGCTGGGTGCTCAGTACTCAGGGTGCTGGGTGCTCAGTACTCAGGGTGCTGGGTGCTCAGTGCTCGGGGTGGTGGGTGCTCAGTGCTCGGGGTGCTGGCTGCTCAGTGCTCTCTGTGCTGAGTGCTCAGTGCTCGGGGTTCTGGGTGCTCAGTGCTCGGCGCGCTGGGTGCTCAGAGCTCGGGGTGCTCGGAGCTCAGTACTCAGGGTGCTGGGTGCTCAGTGCTCGGGGTGCTCGGTGCTCAGTACGTTGGGTGCTCACTACTCAGGGTGCTGGGTGCTCAGTGCTCAGGGTGCTGGGTGCTCAGTGCTCAGGGTGCTGGGTGCTCAGTGCTCAGGGTGCTAGGTGCTCACTACTCAGGGTGCTGGGTACGCAGTGCTCGGGGTGCTGGGTGCTCCGTGCTCAGGGTGCAGGGTGGTCAGTGCTCAGGGTGCTGGGTGCTCAGTACTCGGGGTACTGGGTGCTCAGTGCTCAGGGTGCTGGGTGCTCAGTGCTCAGGGTGCTGGGTGCTCAGTGCTCAGTAATCAGGGTGCTGGGTGCTCAGTGCTCGGGGTGCTGGGTGCTCAGTGCTCAGTACTCAGGGTGCTGGGTGCTCAGTGCTCAGGGTGCTGGATGCTCAGTACTCAGGGTGCTGGGTGCTCAGTGCTCAGGGTGCTGGGTGCTCAGTACTAAGGGTGCTGGGTGCTCAGTGCTCAGGGTGCTGGGTGCTCAGTACTCAGGGTGCTGGGTACTCAGTGCTCGGTGTGCTGGGTGCTCAGTGCTCAGGGTGCTGGGGGCTCAGTGCTCAGTGCACAGGGTGCTGGGTGCTCAGTGCTCAGTGCTCAGGGTGCTGGGTGCTCAGTCCTCGGGGTGCTGGGTGCTCAGTTCTCTGGGTGCTCAATGCTCAGTCCTCAGGGTGCTGGGTGCTCAGTACTCAGGTTGCTGGGTGCTCAGTACTCAGGGAGCTCAGTGCTCGGGGTGCAGGGAGCTCAGTACTCAGGGTGCTGGGGGCTCAGTACTCAGGGTGCTCAGTACTCTGGGTGCGGGGTGCTCAGTACTCAAGGTGCTGGGTGCTCAGTACTCAGGGTGCTGGGTGCTCAGTACTCAGGGTGCGGGGTGCTCAGTACTCAGGGTGCTGGGTGATCAGTACTCGGGTGCTGGGTGCTCAGTGCTCAGGGTGCTGGGTGTTCAGTGCTCGGGGTGCTGGGTGCTCAGTGCTCAGTACTCAGGGTGCTGGGTGCTCAGTGCTCGGGGTGCTGGGTGCTCAGTGCTCAGTACTCAGGGTGCTGGGTGCTCAGTGCTTGGGGTGCTTGGAGCTCATTGCTCAGGGTGCTGGGTGCTCAGTGCTCAGGGTGCTGGGTACTCAGTGCTCGGGGTGCTGGGTGCTCAGTACTCAGGGTGCTGGGTGCTCAGTACTCAGGGTGCTGGGGGCTCAGTGCTCGGGCTGCTGGGTGCTCAGTGCTCGGGGTGCTGGGTGCTCAGTGCTCGGGGTGCTCGGTGCTCAGTACTCAGGTTGCTCATTGCTCATGGTGCTGGGTGCTCAGTGCTCAGGGTGCTGGGTGCTCAGTGCTCAGGGTGCTCGGTGCTCAGTACGTTGGGTGCTCAGTACTCAGGGTGATGGGTGCTCAGTGCTCAGGGTGCTGGGTGCTCAGTGCTCAGGGTGCTGGGTGCTCGGTGCTCAGGGTGATGGGTGCTCGGTGCTCGGGGTGCTGGGTGCTCAGTGCTCAGGGTGCTCGGTGCTCAGTACTCAGGGTGCTCAGTGCTCACTACTCAGGGTGCTGGGTGCTCAGTGCTCATGGTGCTGGGTGCTCAGTACTCAGGGTGCTGGGTGCTCAGTGCTCAGTACGCTGGGTGCTCAGTACTCAGGGTGCTGGGTGCTCAGTACTCAGGGTGGTCGGTGCTCAGTACTCAGGGTGCTGGGTGCTCAGTGCTCGGGGTGCTGGGTGCTCAGTACTCAGGGTGCTGGGTGCTCAGTGCTCGGGGTGCTCGGTGCTCAGTACGCTGGGTGCTCAGTACTCAGGGTGCTGGGTGCTCAGTACTCAGGGTGCTGGGTGCTCAGTACTCAGGGTGCTGGGTGCTTAGTAGTCAGGGTGCTCAGTGCTCAGTACTTAGGGTGCTCAGTGCTCAGTGCTCGGGGTTCTGGGTGCTCAGTGCTCAGGGTGCTGGGTGCTCAGTGCTCGGGGTGCTGGGTGCTCAGTGCTCAGGGTGCTGGGTGCTAAGTGCTCAGAGTGCTGGGTGCTCAGTACTCCGGGTGCTCGGTGCTCAGTACTCAGAGTGCTCAGTGCTCAGTACTCAGCGTGGTGGGTGCTCAGTGCTCAGGGTGCTCGGTGATCAGTACTCAGGGTGCTCAGTGCTCAGTACTCAGCGTGCTGGGTGCTCAGTGCTCAGGCTGCTGGGTGCTCAGTACTCAGGGTGCTCGGTGCTTAGTACTCAGGGTGCTCGGTCCTCAGTGCTCAGGGTGCTGGGTGCTCAGTGCTCGGGGTGCTGGGTGCTCATTACTCAAGGTGCTCGGTGCTCAGAACTCAGGGTGCTCAGTGCTTGGGGTGCTGGGTGCTCAGTACTCAGGGTGCTCAGTGCTTGGGGTGTTGGGTGCTCAGTACTCAGGGTGCTCGGTGCTCAGTACTCAGGGTGCTGAGTGCTCAGTGCTCGGGGTGCTGGGTGCTCAGTACTCAGGGTGCTGGGTGCTCAGTGCTCAGGGTGCTGGGTGCTCAGTACTCAGGGTGCTGGGTGCTCAGTGCTCAGGGTGCTGGGTGCTCAGTGCTCAGGGTGCTGGGTGCTCAGTGCTCAGAGTGCTGGGTGCTCAGTACTCCGGGTGCTCGGTGCTCAGTACTCAGAGTGCTCAGTGCTCAGTACTCAGCGTGCTGGGTGCTCAGTGCTCAGGGTGCTCGGTGCTCAGTATTCAGGGTGCTCAGTGCTCAGTACTCAGCGTGCTGGGTGCTCAGTGCTCAGGGTGCTGGGTGCTCAGTACTCAGGGTGCTGGGTGTTCAGTGCTCGGGGTGCTGGGTGCTCAGTGCTCAGTACTCAGGGTGCTGGGTGCTCAGTGCTCGGGGTGCTGGGTGCTCAGTGCTCAGTACTCAGGGTGCTGGGTGCTCAGTGCTTGGGGTGCTTGGAGCTCAGTGCTCAGGGTGCTAAGTGCTCAGTGCTCAGGTTGCTGGGTACTCAGTGCTCGGGGTGCTGGGTGCTCAGTACTCAGGGTGCTGGGTGCTCAGTACTCAGGGTGCTGGGGGCTCAGTGCTCGGGCTGCTGGGTGCTCAGTGCTCGGGGTGCTGGGTGCTCAGTGCTCGGGGTGCTCGGTGCTCAGTACTCAGGGTGCTCATTGCTCATGGTGCTGGGTGCTCAGTGCTCAGGGTGCTGGGTGCTCAGTGCTCAGGGTGCTCGGTGCTCAGTACGTTGGGTGCTCAGTACTCAGGGTGATGGGTGCTCAGTGCTCAGGGTGCTGGGTGCTCAGTGCTCAGGGTGCTGGGTGCTCGGTGCTCGGGGTGCTGGGTGCTCAGTGCTCAGGGTGCTCGGTGCTCAGTACTCAGGGTGCTCAGTGCTCAGTACTCAGGGTGCTGGGTGCTCAGTGCTCATGGTGCTGGGTGCTCAGTACTCAGGGTGCTGGGTGCTCGGTGCTCAGTACGCTGGGTGCTCAGTACTCAGGGTGCTGGGTGCTCAGTACTCAGGGTGCTCAGTGCTTGCGGTGCTGGGTTCTCAGTGATCGGGGTGCTCGGTGCTCAGTACATTGGGTGCTCACTACTCAGGGTGCTGGGTGCTCAGTGCTCAGGGTGCTGGGTGCTCGGTGCTCAGGGTGCTGGGTGCTCAGTGCTCAGGGTGCTAGGTGCTCACTACTCAGGGTGCTGGGTACGCAGTGCTCGGGGTGCTGGGTGCTCCGTGCTCAGGGTGCATGGTGGTCAGTGCTCAGGGTGCTGGGTGCTCAGTACTCGGGGTACTGGGTACTCAGTGCTCAGGGTGCTGGGTGCTCAGTGCTCAGGGTGCTGGGTGCTCAGTGCTCAGTAATCAGGGTGCTGGGTGCTCAGTGCTCGGGGTGCTGGGTGCTCAGTGCTCAGTACTCAGGGTGCTGGGTGCTCAGTGCTCGGGGTGCTGGATGCTCAGTACTCAGGGTGCTGGGTGCTCAGTGCTCAGGGTGCTGGGTGCTCAGTACTAAGGGTGCTGGGTGCTCAGTGCTCAGGGTGCTGGGTGCTCAGTACTCAGGGTGCTGGATACACAGTGCTCGGGGTGCTGGGTGCTCAGTGCTCAGGGTGCTGGGGGCTCAGTGCTCAGTGCACAGGGTGCTGGGTGCTCAGTGCTCAGTGCTCAGGGTGCTGAGCGCTCAGTCCTCGGGGTGCTGGGTGCTCAGTTCTCTGGGTGCTCAGTGCTCAGTCCTCAGGGTGCTGGGTGCTCAGTACTCAGGTTGCTGGGTGCTCAGTTCTCAGGGAGCTCAGTGCTCGGGGTGCAGGGTGCTCAGTACTCAGGGTGCTGGGTCTCAGTACTCTGGGTGCTCAGTACTCGGGGTGTGGGGTGCTCAGTACTCAAGGTGCTGGGTGCTCAGTACTCAGGGTGGTGGGTGCTCAGTACTCAGGGTGCGGGGTGCTCAGTACTCAGGGTGCTGGGTGATCAGTACTCGGGTGCTGGGTGCTCAGTGCTCATGGTGCTGGGTGCTCAGTGCTCGGGGTGCTGGGTGCTCAGTGCTCAGTACTCAGGGTGCTGGGTGCTCAGTGCTCGGGGTGCTGGGTGCTCAGTGCTCAGTACTCAGGGTGCTGGGTGCTCAGTGCTTGGGGTGCTTGGAGCTCAGTGCTCAGGGTGCTGGGTGCTCAGTGCTCAGGGTGCTGGGTACTCAGTGCTCAGGGTGCTGGGTGCTCAGTACTCAGGGTGCTGGGTGCACAGTACTCAGGGTGCTGGGGGCTCAGTGCTCGGGCTGCTGGGTGCTCAGTGCTCGGGGTGCTGGGTGCTCAGTGCTCGGGGTGCTCGGTGCTCAGTACTCAGGGTGCTCATTGCTCATGGTGCTGGGTGCTCAGTGCTCAGGGTGCTGGGTGCTCAGTGCTTGGGGTGCTTGGAGCTCAGTGCTCAGGGTGCTGGGTGCTCAGTGCTCAGGGTGCTGGGTACTCAGTGCTCGGGGTGCTGGGTGCTCAGTACTCAGGGTGCTGGGTGCTCAGTACTCAGGGTGCTGGGGGCTCAGTGCTCGGGCTGCTGGGTGCTCAGTGCTCGGGGTGCTGGGTGCTCAGTGCTCGGGGTGCTCGGTGCTCAGTACTCAGGGTGCTCATTGCTCATGGTGCTGGGTGCTCAGTGCTCAGGGTGCTGGGTGCTCAGTGCTCAGGGTGCTCGGTGCTCAGTACGTTGGGTGCTCAGTACTCAGGGTGATGGGTGCTCAGTGCTCAGGGTGCTGGGTGCTCGGTGCTCAGGGTGCTGGGTGCTCGGTGCTCGGGGTGCTGGGTGCTCAGTGCTCAGGGTGCTCGGTGCTCAGTACTCAGGGTGCTCAGTGCTCAGTACTCAGGGTGCTGGGTGCTCAGTGCTCATGGTGCTGGGTGCTCAGTAGTCAGGGTGCTGGGTGCTCGGTGCTCAGTACGCTGGGTGCTCAGTACTCAGGGTGCTGGGTGCTCAGTACTCAGGGTGGTCGGTGCTCTGTACTCAGGGTGCTGGGTGCTCAGTGCTCGGGGTGCTGGGTGCTCAGTACTCAGGGTGCTGGGTGCTCAGTGCTCGGGGTGCTCGGTGCTCAGTATGCTGGGTGCTCAGTACTCAGGGTGCTGGGTGCTCAGTACTCAGGGTGCTATGTGCTCAGTACTCAGGGTGCTGGGTGCTTAGTAGTCAGGGTGCTCAGTGCTCAGTACTTAGGGTGCTCAGTGCTCAGTACTCGGGGTTCTGGGTGCTCAGTGCTCAGGGTGCTGGGTGCTCAGTGCTCGGGGTGCTGGGTGCTCAGTGCTCAGGGTGCTGGGTGCTAAGTGCTCAGAGTGCTGGGTGCTCAGTACTCCGGGTGCTCGGTGCTCAGTACTCAGAGTGCTCAGTGCTCAGTACTCAGCGTGGTGGGTGCTCAGTGCTCAGGGTGCTCGGTGATCAGTACTCAGGGTGCTCAGTGCTCAGTACTCAGCGTGCTGGGTGCTCAGTGCTCAGGCTGCTGGGTGCTCAGTACTCAGGGTGCTCGGTGCTCAGTACTCAGGGTGCTCAGTGCTTGGGGTGCTGGGTGCTCAGTACTCAGGGTGCTCAGTGCTTGGGGTGTTGGGTGCTCAGTACTCAGGGTGCTCGGTGCTCAGTACTCAGGGTGCTGAGTGCTCAGTGCTCGGGGTGCTGGGTGCTCAGTACTCAGGGTGCTGGGTGCTCAGTGCTCAGGGTGCTGGGTGCTCAGTACTCAGGGTGCTGGGTGGTCAGTGCTCAGGGTGCTGGGTGCTCAGTGCTCAGGGTGCTGGGTGCTCAGTGCTCAGAGTGCTGGGTGCTCAGTACTCCGGGTGCTCGGTGCTCAGTACTCAGAGTGCTCAGTGCTCAGTACTCAGCGTGCTGGGTGCTCAGTGCTCAGGGTGCTCGGTGCTCAGTACTCAGGGTGCTCAGTGCTCAGTACTCAGCGTGCTGGGTGCTCAGTGCTCAGGGTGCTGGGTGCTCAGTACTCAGGGTGCTGGGTTCTTAGTACTCAGGCTGCTCGGTCCTCAGTGCTCGGGGTGCTGGGTGCTCATTACTCAGGGTGCTGGGTGCTCAGTACTCAGGGTGCTCAGTGCTTGCGGTGCTGGGTGCTCAGTACTCAGGGTGCTCAGTGCTTGGGGTGTTGGGTGCTCAGTACTCAGGGTGCTGGGTGCTCAGTACTCAGGGTGCTGGGTGCTCAGTGCTCAGGGTGCTCAGTGCTCAGTTCTCAGGGTGCTGGGTGCTCAGTGCTCGGGCTGCTGGGTGCTCAGTGCTCGGGGTGCTGGGTGCTCAGTGCTCTGGGTGCTCGGTGCTCAGTACTCAGGGTGCTGGGTGCTCAGTGCTCGGGGTGCTGGGTGCTCAGTACTCGGGGTGCTCGGGGCTCAGTACTCAGGGTGCTGGGTACTCAGTGCTCGAGGTGCTGGGTGCTCAGTACTCAGGGTGCTGGGTGCTCAGTACTCAGGGTGCTGGGGGCTAAGTGCTCGGGCTGCTGGGTGCTCAGTGCTCGGGGTGCTGGGTGCTCAGTGCTCGGGGTGCTCAGTGCTCAGTACTCAGGGTGCTCATTGCTCATGTTGCTGGGTGCTCAGTGCTCAGGGTGCTGGGTGCTCAGTGCTCAGGGTGCTCGGTGCTCAGTACGTTGGGTGCTCAGTACTCAGGATGATGGGTGCTCAGTGCTCAGGGTGCTGGGTGCTCAGTGCTCAGGGTGCTGGGTGCTCGGTGCTCAGGGTGCTGGGTGCTCGGTGCTCGGGGTGCTGGGTGCTCAGTGCTCAGGGTGCTCGGTGCTCAGTACTCAGGGTGCTCAGTGCTCAGTACTCAGGGTGCTGGGTGCTCAGTGCTCATGGTGCTGGGTGCTCAGTACTCAGGGTGCTGGGTGCTCGGTGCTCAGTACGCTGGGTGCTCAGTACTCAGGGTGCTGGGTGCTCAGTACTCAGGGTGCTCAGTGCTTGCGGTGCTGGGTGCTCAGTGCTCGGGGTGCTCGGTGCTCAGTACATTGGGTGCTCACTACTCAGGGTGCTGGGTGCTCAGTGCTCAGGGTGCTGGGTGCTCGGTGCTCAGGGTGCTGGGTGCTCAGTGCTCAGGGTGCTAGGTGCTCACTACTCAGGATGCTGGGTACGCAGTGCTCGGGGTGCTGGGTGCTCCGTGCTAAGGGTGCATGGTGGTCAGTGCTCAGGGTGCTGGGTGCTCAGTACTCGGGGTACTGGGTACTCAGTGCTCAGGGTGCTGGGTGCTCATTGCTCAGGGTGCTGGGTGCTCAGTGCTCAGTAATCAGGGTGCTGGGTGCTCAGTGCTCGGGGTGCTGGGTGCTCAGTGCTCAGTACTCAGGGTGCTGGGTGCTCAGTGCTCGGGGTGCTGGATGCTCAGTACTCAGGGTGCTGGGTGCTCAGTGCTCAGGGTGCTGGGTGCTCAGTACTAAGGGTGCTGGGTGCTCAGTGCTCAGGGTGCTGGGTGCTCAGTACTCAGGGTGCTGGGTACTCAGTGCTCGGGGTGCTGGGTGCTCAGTGCTCAGGGTGCTGGGGGCTCAGTGCTCAGTGCACAGGGTGCTGGGTGCTCAGTGCTCAGTGCTCAGGGTGCTGAGTGCTCAGTCCTCGGGGTGCTGGGTGCTCAGTTCTCTGGGTGCTCAGTGCTCAGTCCTCAGGGTGCTGGGTGCTCAGTACTCAGGTTGCTCCGTGCTCAGTTCTCAGGGAGCTCAGTGCTCGGGGTGCAGGGTGCTCAGTACTCAGGGTGCTGGGGGCTCAGTACTCTGGGTGCTCAGTACTCGGGGTGTGGGGTGCTCAGTACTCAAGGTGCTGGGTGCTCAGTACTCAGGGTGGTGGGTGCTCAGTACTCAGGGTGCGGGGTGCTCAGTACTCAGGGTGCTGGGTGCTCAGTACTCGGGTGCTGGGTGCTCAGTGCTCAGGGTGCTGGGTGCTCAGTGCTCGGGGTGCTGGGTGCTCAGTGCTCAGTACTCAGGGTGCTGGGTGCTCAGTGCTCGGGGTGCTGGGTGCTCAGTGCTCAGTACTCAGGGTACTGGGTGCTCAGTGCTTGGGGTGCTTGGAGCTCAGTGCTCAGGGTGCTGGGTGCTCAGTGCTCAGGGTGCTGGGTACTCAGTGCTCGGGGTGCTGGGTGCTCAGTACTCAGGGTGCTGGGTGCACAGTACTCAGGGTGCTGGGGGCTCAGTGCTCGGGCTGCTGGGTGCTCAGTGCTCGGGGTGCTGGGTGCTCAGTGCTCGGGGTGCTCGGTGCTCAGTACTCAGGGTGCTCATTGCTCATGGTGCTGGGTGCTCAGTGCTCAGAGTGCTGGGTGCTCAGTGCTTGGGGTGCTTGGAGCTCAGTGCTCAGGGTGCTGGGTGCTCAGTGCTCAGGGTGCTGGGTACTCAGTGCTCGGGGTGCTGGGTGCTCAGTACTCAGGGTGCTGGGTGCTCAGTACTCAGGGTGCTGGGGGCTCAGTGCTCGGGCTGCTGGGTGCTCAGTGCTCGGGGTGCTGGGTGCTCAGTGCTCGGGGTGCTCGGTGCACAGTACTCAGGGTGCTCATTGCTCATGGTGCTGGGTGCTCAGTGCTCAGGTTGCTGGGTGCTCAGTGCTCAGGGTGCTCGGTGCTCAGTATGTTGGGTGCTCAGTACTCAGGGTGATGGGTGCTCAGTGCTCAGGGTGCTGGGTTCTCAGTGCTCATGGTGCTGGGTGCTCGGTGCTCAGGGTGCTGGGTGCTCGGTGCTCGGGGTGCTGGGTGCTCAGTGGTCAGGGTGCTCGTTGCTCAGTACTCAGGGTGCTCAGTGCTCAGTACTCAGGGTGCTGGGTGCTCAGTGCTCATGGTGCTGGGTGCTCAGTACTCAGGGTGCTGGGTGCTCGGTGCTCAGTACGCTGGGTGCTCAGTACTCAGGGTGCTGGGTGCTCAGTACTCAGGGTGGTCGGTGCTCAGTACTCAGGGTGCTGGGTGCTCAGTGCTCGGGGTGCTGGGTGCTCAGTACTCAGGGTGCTGGGTGCTCAGTGCTCGGGGTGATCGGTGCTCAGTACGCTGGGTGCTCAGTACTCAGGGTGCTGGGTGCTCAGTACTCAGGGTGCTGGGTGCTCAGTACTCAGGGTGCTGGGTGCTTAGTAGTCAGGGTGCTCAGTGCTCAGTACTTAGGGTGCTCAGTGCTCAGTGCTCGGGGTTCTGGGTGCTCAGTGCTCAGGGTGCTGGGTGCTCAGTGCTCGGGGTGCTGGGTGCTCAGTGCTCAGGGTGCTGGGTGCTAAGTGCTCAGAGTGCTGGGTGCTCAGTACTCCGGGTGCTCGGTGCTCAGTACTCAGAGTGCTCAGTGCTCAGTACTCAGCGTGGTGGGTGCTCAGTGCTCAGGGTGCTCGGTGATCAGTACTCAGGGTGCTCAGTGCTCAGTACTCAGCGTGCTGGCTGCTCAGTGCTCAGGCTGCTGGGTGCTCAGTACTCAGGGTGCTAGGTGCTTAGTACTCAGGGTGCTCGGTCCTCAGTGCTCAGGGTGCTGGGTGCTCAGTGCTCGGGGTGCTGGGTGCTCATTACTCAAGGTGCTCGGTGCTCAGTACTCAGGGTGCTCAGTGCTTGGGGTGCTGGGTGCTCAGTACTCAGGGTGCTCAGTGCTTGGGGTGTTGGGTGCTCAGTACTCAGGGTGCTCGGTGCTCAGTACTCAGGGTGCTGAGTGCTCAGTGCTCGGGGTGCTGGGTGCTCAGTACTCAGGGTGCTGGGTGCTCAGTGCTCAGGGTGCTGGGTGCTCAGTACTCAGGGTGCTGGGTGCTCAGTGCTCAGGGTGCTGGGTGCTCAGTGCTCAGGGTGCTGGGTGCTCAGTGCTCAGAGTGCTGGGTGCTCAGTACTCCGGGTGCTCGGTGCTCAGTACTCAGAGTGCTCAGTGCTCAGTACTCAGCGTGCTGGGTGCTCAGTGCTCAGGGTGCTCGGTGCTCAGTACTCAGGGTGCTCAGTGCTCAGTACTCAGCGTGCTGGGTGCTCAGTGCTCAGGGTGCTGGGTGCTCAGTACTCAGGGTGCTGGGTTCTTAGTACTCAGGCTGCTCGGTCCTCAGTGCTCGGGGTGCTGGGTGCTCATTACTCAGGGTGCTGGGTGCTCAGTACTCAGGGTGCTCAGTGCTTGCGGTGCTGGGTGCTCAGTACTCAGGGTGCTCAGTGCTTGGGGTGTTGGGTGCTCAGTACTCAGGGTGCTGGGTGCTCAGTACTCAGGGTGCTGGGTGCTCAGTGCTCAGGGTGCTCAGTGCTCAGTTCTCAGGGTGCTGGGTGCTCAGTGCTCGGGCTGCTGGGTGCTCAGTGCTCGGGGTGCTGGGTGCTCAGTGCTCTGGGTGCTCGGTGCTCAGTACTCAGGGTGCTGGGTGCTCAGTGCTCGGGGTGCTGGGTGCTCAGTACTCGGGTTGCTCGGTGCTCAGTACTCAGGGTGCTGGGTGCTCAGTGCTCAGGGTGCTGGGTGCTCAGTACTCAGGGTGCTCGGTGCTCGTTGCTCAGTACGCTGGGTGCTCAGTACTCAGGGTGCTGGCTGCTCAGTACTCAGGGTGCTCGGTGCTCAGTACTCAGGGTGCTGGGTGCTCAGTACTCAGTGTGCTCAGTGCTTGGGGTGCTGGGTGCTCAGTACTCAGGGTGCTCAGTGCTTGGGGTGTTGGGTGCTCAGTACTCAGGGTGCTGGGTGCTCAGTGCTCAGGGTGCTGGGTGCTCAGTACTCAGGGTGCTGAGTGCTCAGTACTCAGGGTGCTGGGTGCTCAGTGCTCGGGGTGGTGGGTGCTCAGTGCTCGGGGTGCTGGCTGCTCAGTGCTCGGGGTGCTGGGTGCTCAGTGCTCGGGGTTCTGGGTGCTCATTGCTCGGCGCGCTGGGTGCTCAGAGCTCGGGGTGCTCGGAGCTCAGTACTCAGGGTGCTGGGTGCTCAGTGCTCGGGGTGCTCGGTGCTCAGTACGTTGGGTGCTCACTACTCAGGGTGCTGGGTGCTCAGTGCTCAGGGTGCTGGGTGCTCAGTGCTCAGGGTGCTGGGTGCTCAGTGCTCAGGGTGCTAGGTGCTCACTACTCAGGGTGCTGGGTACGCAGTGCTCCTGGTGCTGGGTGCTCCGTGCTCACTGTGCAGGGTGGTCAGTGCTCAGGGTGCTGGGTGCTCAGTACTCGGGGTACTGGGTGCTCAGTACCCAGGGTGCTGGGTGCTCATTGCTCAGGGTGCTGGGTGCTCAGTGCTCAGTAATCAGGGTGCTGGGTGCTCAGTGCTCGGGCTGCTGGGTGCTCAGTGCTCAGTACTCAGGGTGCTGGGTGCTCAGTGCTCGGGGTGCTGGATGCTCAGTACTCAGGGTGCTGGGTGCTCAGTGCTCAGGGTGCTGGGTGCTCAGTACTAAGGGTGCTGGGTGCTCAGTGCTCAGGGTGCTGGGTGCTCAGTACTCAGGGTGCTGGGTACTCAGTGCTCGGGGTGCTGGGTGCTCAGTGCTCAGGGTGCTGGGGGCTCAGTGCTCAGTGCACAGGGTGCTGGGTGCTCAGTGCTCAGTGCTCAGGGTGCTGGGTGCTCAGTCCTCGGGGTGCTGGGTGCTCAGTTCTCTGGGTGCTCAATGCTCAGTCCTCAGGGTGCTGGGTGCTCAGTACTCAGGTTGCTGGGTGCTCAGTTCTCAGGGAGCTCAGTGCTCGGGGTGCAGGGTGCTCAGTACTCAGGGTCCTGGGTGCTCAGTACTCAGGGTGCTCAGTACTCAAGGTGCTGCGTGCTCAGTACTCAGGGTGCTGGGTGCTCAGTACTCAGGGTGCGGGGTGCTCAGTACTCAGGGTGCTGGGTGATCAGTACTCGGGTGCTGGGTGCTCAGTGCTCAGGGTGCTGGGTGCTCAGTGCTCGGGGTGCTGGGTGCTCAGTGCTCAGTACTCAGGGTGCTGGGTGCTCAGTGCTCGGGGTGCTGGGTGCTCAGTGCTCAGTACTCAGGGTGCTGGGTGCTCAGTGCTTGGGGTGCTTGGAGCTCAGTTCTCAGGGTGCTGGGTGCTCAGTGCTCAGGTTGCTGGGTACTCAGTGCTCGGGGTGCTGGGTGCTCAGTACTCAGGGTGCTGGGTGCTCAGTACTCAGGGTGCTGGGGGCTCAGTGCTCGGGCTGCTGGGTGCTCAGTGCTCGCGGTGCTGGGTGCTCAGTGCTCGGGGTGCTCGGTGCTCAGTACTCAGGGTGCTCATTGCTCATGGTGCTGGGTGCTCAGTGCTCAGGGTGCTGGGTGCTCAGTGCTCAGGGTGCTCGGTGCTCAGTACGTTGGGTGCTCAGTACTCAGGGTGATGGGTGCTCAGTGCTCAGGGTGCTGGGTGCTCAGTGCTCAGGGTGCTGGGTGCTCGGTGCTCAGGGTGCTGGGTGCTCGGTGCTCGGGGTGCTGGGTGCTCAGTGCTCAGGGTGCTCGGTGCTCAGTACTCAGGGTGCTCAGTGCTCAGTACTCAGGGTGCTGGGTGCTCATTGCTCATGGTGCTGGGTGCTCAGTACTCAGGGTGCTGGGTGCTCGGTGCTCAGTACGCTGGGTGCTCAGTACTCAGGGTGCTGGGTGCTCAGTACTCAGGGTGCTCGGTGCTCAGTACTCAGGGTGCTGGGTGCTCATTGCTCGGGGTGCTGGGTGCTCAGTACTCAGGGTGCTGGGTGCTCAGTGCTCGGGGTGCTCGGTGCTCAGTACGCTGGGTGCTCAGTACTCAGGGTGCTGGGTGCTCAGTACTCAGGGTGCTGGGTGCTCAGTACTCAGGGTGCTGGGTGCTTAGTACTCAGGGTGCTCAGTGCTCAGTACTTAGGGTGCTCAGTGCTCAGTGCTCGGTGTTCTGGGTGCTCAGTGCTCAGGGTGCTGGGTGCTCAGTGCTCGGGGTGCTGGGTGCTCAGTGCTCAGGGTGCTGGGTGCTAAGTGCTCAGAGTGCAGGGTGCTCAGTACTCCGGGTGCTCGGTGCTCAGTACTCAGAGTGCTCAGTGCTCAGTACTCAGCGTGGTGGGTGCTCAGTGCTCAGGGTGCTCGGTGATCAGTACTCAGGGTGCTCAGTGCTCAGTACTCAGCGTGCTGGGTGCTCAGTGCTCAGGGTGCTGGGTGCTCAGTACTCAGGGTGCTCGGTGCTTAGTACTCAGGGTGCTCGGTCCTCAGTGCTCAGGGTGCTGGGTGCTCAGTGCTCGGGGTGCTGGGTGCTCATTACTCAAGGTGCTCGGTGCTCAGTACTCAGGGTGCTCAGTGCTTGGGGTGCTGGGGGCTCAGTACTCAGGGTGCTCAGTGCTTGGGGTGTTGGGTGCTCAGTACTCAGGGTGCTGGGTGCTCAGTACTCAGGGTGCTGGGTGCTCAGTGCTCAGGGTGCTCAGTCCTCAGTAGTCAGGGTGTTGGGTGCTCAGTGCTCGGGCTGCTGGGTGCTCAGTGCTCGGGGTGCTGGGTGCTCAGTGCTCGGGGTGCTCGGTGCTCAGTACTCAGGGTGCTGGGTGCTCAGTGCACGGGATGCTGGGTGCTCAGTACTCGGGGTGCTCGGTGCTCAGTACTCAGGGTGCTGGGTGCTCAGTGCTCAGGGTGCTGGGTGCTCAGTACTCAGGGTGCTGGGTGCTCGTTGCTCAGTACGCTGGGTGCTCAGTACTCAGGGTGCTGGCTGCTCAGTACTCAGGGTGCTCGGTGCTCAGTACTCAGGGTGCTGGGTGCTCAGTACTCAGGGTGCTCTGTGCTTGGGGTGCTGGGTGCTCAGTACTCAGGGTGCTCAGTGCTTGGGGTGTTGGGTGCTCAGTACTCAGGGTGCTGGGTGCTCAGTGCTCAGGGTGCTGGGTGCTCAGTACTCAGGGTGCTGGGTGCTCAGTACTCAGGGTGCTGGGTGCTCAGTACTCGGGGTGCTGGGTGCTCAGTGCTCGTGGTGCTGGCTGCTCAGTGCTCATGGTGCTGGGTGCTCCGTACTCAGGGTGCTCGGTGCTCAGTAGTCAGGGTGCTGGGTGCTCAGTACTCATGGTGCTGGGTGCTCAGTGCTCGGGGTGCTCGGTGCTCAGTACGTTGGGTGCTCACTACTCAGGGTGCTGGGTGCTCAGTGCTCAGGGTGCTGTGTGCTCAGTGTTCAGGGTGCTGGGTGCTCAGTGCTCAGGGTGCTGGGTTCTCAGTACTCAGGGTGCTGGCTGCGCAGTGCTCGGGGTGCTGGGTGCTCAGTGCTCAGGGTGCAGGGTGCTCAGTGCTCAGGGTGCTGGGTGCTCAGTACTCGGGGTACTTCGTGCTCAGTACTCCGGGTGCTCGGTGCTCAGTACTCAGAGTGCTCAGTGCTCAGTACTCAGCGTGCTGGGTGCTCAGTGCTCAGGGTGCTGGGTGCTCAGTGCTCAGGGTGCTCGGTGATCAGTACTCAGGGTGCTCAGTGCTCAGTACTCAGCGTGCTGGGTGCTCAGTGCTCAGGGTGCTGGGTGCTCAGTACTCAGGGTGCTGGGTGCTTAGTACTCATGGTGCTCGGTACTCAGTGCTCAGGGTGCTGGGTGCTCAGTGCTCGGGGTGCTGGGTGCTCATTACTCAAGGTGCTGGGTGCTCAGTACTCAGGGTGCTCAGTGCTTGGGGTGCTGGGTGCTCAGTACTCAGGGTGCTCAGTGCTTGGGGTGTTGGGTGCTCAGTACTCAGGGTGCTGGGTGCTCAGTACTAAGGGTGCTGGGTGCTCAGTGCTCAGGGTGCTCAGTCCTCAGTACTCAGGGTGTTGGGTGCTCAGTGCTCGGGCTGCTGGGTGCTCAGTGCTCGGGGTGCTGGGTGCTCAGTGCTCGGGCTGCTGGGTGCTCAGTGCTCGGGGTGCTGGGTGCTCAGTGCTCGGGGTGCTCGGTGCTCAGTGCTCAGGGTGCTGGGTGCTCAGTGCTCTTGGTGCTGGGTGCTCAGTGCTCGGGGTTCTGGGTGCTCAGTGCTCGGGGTGCTCGGTGCTCAGTGCTCGGGGTGCTTGGTGCTCAGTACTCAGGGTGCTGGGTGCTCAGTACTCAGGGTGCTGGGGGCTCAGTGCTCGGGCTGCTGGGTGCTCAGTGCTCGGGGTGCTGGGTGCTCAGTGCTCGGGGTGCTCGGTGCTTAGTACTCAGGGTACTGGGTCCTCAGTGCTCGGGGTGCTCAGTACTCAGGTTGCTGTGTGTCCAGTGCTCAGGGTGCTGGGTGCTCAGTACTCAGGTTGCTCGGTGCTTAGTACTCAGGGTGCTGGGTGCTCAGTACTCCGGGTGCTGGGTGCTCAGTGCTCGGGGTGCTCGGTGCTCAGTGCTCAAGGTGCTGGGTGCTCAGTACTCAGGGTGCTCATTGCTCAGGGGGCTGGGTGCTCAGTGCTCAGGGTGCTGGGTGCTCAGGGCTCAGGGTGCTCGGTGCTCAGTTCGTTGGGTGCTCAGTACTCAGGGTGCTGGGTGCTTAGTACTCAGGGTTCTCGGTCCTCAGTGCTCTTGGTGCTGGGTGCTCAGTGCTCGGGGTGCTGGGTGCTCATTACTCAAGGTGCTGGGTGCTCAGTACTCAGGGTGCTCAGTGCTTGCGGTGCTGGGTGCTCAGTACTCAGGGTGCTCAGTGCTTGGGGTGTTGGGTGCTCAGTACTCAGGGTGCTGGGTGCTCAGTACTCAGGGTGCTGGGTGCTCAGTGCTCAGGGTGCTCAGTCCTCAGTACTCAGGGTGTTGGGTGCTCAGTGCTCGGGCTGCTGGGTGCTCAGTGCTCGGGGTGCTGGGTGCTCAGTGCTCGGGGTGCTCGGTGCTCAGTACTCAGGGTGTTGGGTGCTCAGTGCTCGGGCTGCTGGGTGCTCAGTGCTCGGTGTGCTGGGTGCTCAGTGCTCGGGGTGATCGGTGCTCAGTACTCAGGGTGCTGGGTACTCAGTGCTCGGGGTGCTCAGTACTCAGGGTGCTGTGTGTCCAGTGCTCAGCGTGCTGGGTGCTCAGTACTCAGGGTGCTCGGTGCTTATTACTCAGGGTGCTGGGTGCTCAGTACTCCTTGTGCTGGGTGCTCAGTGCTCGGGGTGCTCGGTGCTCAGTGCTCAAGGTGCTGGGTGCTCAGTACTCAGGGTGCTCATTGCTCAGGGTGCTGGGTGCTCAGTACTCAGGGTGCTGGGTGCTCAGTGCTCAGGGTGCTCGGTGCTCAGTACGTTGGGTGCTCAGTACTCAGGGTGCTGGGTGCTCAGTGCTCAGGGTGCTGGGTCCTCAGGGCTCAGGGTGCTGGGTGCTCGGTGCTCAGGGTGCTGGGTGCTCGGTGCTCGGGGTGCTGGGTGCTCAGTGCTTGCAGTGCTCGGTGCTCAGTACTCAGGGTGCTCAGTACTCAGTACTCAGGGTGCTGGGTGCTCAGTGCTCATGGTGCTGGGTGCTCAGTACTCAGGGTGCTGGGTGCTCGGTGCTCAGTACGCTGGGTGCTCAGTACTCAGGGTGCTGGGTGCTCAGTACTCAGGGTGCTCGGTGCTCAGTACTCAGGGTGCTGGGTGCTCAGTGCTCGGGGTGCTTGGTGCTCAGTACTCAGGGTGCTGGGTGCTCAGTGCTCGGGGTGCTCGGTGCTCAGTACGCTGGGTGCTCAGTACTCAGGGTGCTGGGTGCTCAGTACTCAGGGTGCTGGGTGCTCAGTGCTCGGGGTGCTGGGTGCTCAGTGCTCAGGGTGCTGGGTGCTCAGTGCTCTGGGTGCTGGGTGCTCAGTGCTCAGGGTGCTGGGTGCTCAGTGCTCAGAGTGCTGGGTGCTCAGTACTCCGGGTGCTCGGTGCTCAGTACTCAGAGTGCTCAGTGCTCAGTACTCAGCGTGCTGGGTGCTCAGTGCTCAGGGTGCTCGGTGCTCAGTACTCATGGTGCTCAGTGCTCAGTACTCAGCGTGCTGGGTGCTCAGTGCACAGGGTGATGGGTGCTCAGTACTCAGGGTGCTGGGTGCTTAGTACTCAGGGTGCTCGGTCCTCAGTGCCCGGGATGCTGGGTGCTCATTACTCAGGGTGCTGGGTGCTCAGTACTCAGGGTGCTCAGTGCTTGCGGTGCTGGGTGCTCAGTTCTCAGGGTGCTCAGTGCTTGGGGTGTTGGGTGCTCAGTACTCAGGGTGCTGGGTGCTCAGTACTCAGGGTGCTGGGTGCCCAGTGCTCAGGGTGCTCAGTGCTCAGTACTCAGGGTGCTGGGTGCTCAGTGCTCGGGCTGCTGGGTGCTCAGTGCTCGGGGTGCTGGGTGCTCAGTGCTCGGGGTGCTCGGTGCTCAGTACTCAGGGTGCTGGGTGCTCAGTGCTCGAGGTGCTGGGTGCTCAGTACTCGGGGTGCTCGGTGCTCAGTACTCAGGGTTCTGGGTGCTCAGTGCTCAGGGTGCTGGGTGCTCAGTACTCAGGGTGCTGGGTGCTCGTTGCTCAGTACGCTGGGTGCTCAGTACTCAGGGTGGTGGCTGCTCAGTACTCAGGGTGCTCGGTGCTCAGTATTCTGGGTGCTGGGTGCTCAGTACTCAGGGTGCTCAGTGCTTGGGGTGCTGGGTGCTCAGTACTCAGGGTGCTCAGTGCTTGGGGTGTTGGGTGCTCAGTACTCAGGGTGCTGGGTGCTCAGTGCTCAGGGTGCTGGGTGCTCAGTACTCAGGGTGCTGGGTGCTCAGTAATCAGGGTGCTGGGTGCTCAGTGCTCGGGGTGCTGGGTGCACAGTGCTCGGGGTACTGGCTGCTCAGTGCTCGGGGTGCTGGGTGCTCAGTGCTCGGGGTTCTGGGTGCTCCGTGCTCGGCCCACTGGGTGCTCAGAACTCGGGGTGCTCGGAGCTCAGTACTCAGGGTGCTGGGTGCTCAGTGCTCGGGGTGCTCGGTGCTCAGTACTCAGGGTGCTGGGTGATCAGTGCTCGGGGTGCTCGGTGCTCAGTACGTTGGGTGCTCACTACTCAGGGTGCTGGGTGCTCAGTGCTCAGGGTGCTGGGTGCTCAGTGCTCAGGGTGCTGGGTGCTCAGTGCTCAGGGTGCTGGGTGCTCAGTACTCAGGGTGCTGGGTGCGCAGTGCTCGGGGTGCTGGGTGCTCCGTGCTCCGGGTGCAGGGTGCTCAGTGCTCAGGGTGCTGGGTGCTCAGTACTCGGGGTACTGGGTGCTCAGTGCTCAGGGTGCTGCGTGCTCAGTGCTCAGGGTGCTGGGTGCTCAGTGCTCAGTAATCAGGGTGCTGGGTGCTCAGTGCTCGGGGTGCTGGGTGCTCAGTGCTCAGTACTCAGGGTGCTGGGTGCTCAGTGCTCGGGGTGCTGGATGCTCAGTACTCAGGGTGCTGGGTGCTCAGTGCTCGGGGTGCTGGGTGCTCAGTACTAAGGGTGCTGGGTGCTCAGTGCTCAGAGTGCTGTGTGCTCAGTACTCAGGGTGCTGGATACTCAGTGCTCGGGGTGCTGGGTGCTCAGTGCTCAGGGTGCTGGGTGCTCAGTGCTCAGTGCACAGGGTGCTGGGTGCTCAGTGCTCAGTGCTCAGGGTGCTGGGTGCTCAGTCCTCGGGGTGCTGGGTGCTCAGTTCTCTGGGTGCTCAGTGCTCAGTCCTCAGGGTGCTGGGTGCTCAGTACTCAGGGTGCTGGGTGCTCAGTACTCAGGGAGCTCAATGCTCGGGGTGCAGGGTGCTCAGTACTCAGGGTGCTGGGGGCTCAGTACTCAGGGTGCTCAGTACTCGGGGTGCGGGGTGCTCAGTACTCAAGGTGCTGGGTGCTCAGTACTCAGGGTGCTCTGTGCTTGGGGTGCTGGGTGCTCAGTACTCAGGGTGCTCAGTGCTTGGGGTGTTGGGTGCTCAGTACTCAGGGTGCTGGGTGCTCAGTGCTCAGGGTGCTGGGTGCTCAGTACTCAGGGTGCTGGGTGCTCAGTACTCAGGCTGCTGGGTGCTCAGTACTCGGGGTGCTGGGTGCTCAGTACTCAGGCTGCTGGGTGCTCAGTACTCGGGGTGCTGGGTGCTCAGTGCTCGTGGTGCTGGCTGCTCAGTGCTCGTGGTGCTGGGTGCTCAGTACTCAGGGTGCTCGGTGCTCAGTAATCAGGGTGCTGGGTGCTCAGTACTCAGAGTGCTCTGTGCTCGGGGTTCTGGGTGCTCAGTGCTCGGCGCGCTGGGTGCTCAGTGCTCGGGGTGCTCGGAGCTCAGTACTCAGGGTGCTGGGTGCTCAGTGCTCGGGGTGCTCGGTGCTCAGTACTCAGGGTGCTGGGTGCTCAGTGCTCGGGGTGCTCGGTGCTCAGTACGTTGGGTGCTCACTACTCAGGGTGCTGGGTGCTCAGTGCTCAGGGTGCTGTGTGCTCAGTGCTCAGGGTGCTGGGTGCTCAGTGCTCAGGGTGCTGGGTGCTCAGTACTCAGGGTGCTGGGTGCGCAGTGCTCGGGGTGCTGGGTGCTCAGTGCTCAGGGTGCAGGGTGCTCAGTGCTCAGGGTGCTGGGTGCTCAGTACTCGGGGTACTGGGTGCTCAGTACTCCGGGTGCTCGGTGCTCAGTACTCAGAGTGCTCAGTGCTCAGTACTCAGCGTGCTGGGTGCTCAGTGCTCAGGGTGCTCGGTGATCAGTAATCAGGGTGCTGGGTGCTTAGTACTCATGGTGCTCGGTCCTCAGTGCTCAGGGTGCTGGGTGCTCAGTGCTCGGGGTGCTGGGTGCTCAGTACTCAGGGTGCTGGGTGCTTAGTACTCATGGTGCTCGGTCTTCAGTGCTCAGGGTGCTGGGTGCTCAGTGCTCGGGGTGCTGGGTGCTCATTACTCAAGGTGCTGGGTGCTCAGTACTCAGGGTGCTCAGTGCTTGGGGTGCTGGGTGCTCAGTACTCAGGGTGCTCAGTGCTTGGGGTGTTGGGTGCTCAGTACTCAGGGTGCTGGGTGCTCAGTACTAAGGGTGCTGGGTGCTCAGTGCTCAGGGTGCTCAGTCCTCAGTACTCAGGGTGTTGGGTGCTCAGTGCTCGGGCTGCTGGGTGCTCAGTGCTCGGGGTGCTGGGTGCTCAGTGCTCGGGGTGCTCGGTGCTCAGTGCTCAGGGTGCTGGGTGCTCAGTGCTCTTGGTGCTGGGTGCTCAGTGCTCGGGGTTCTGGGTGCTCAGTGTTCGGGGTGCTCGGTGCTCAGTGCTCGGGGTGCTTGGTGCTCAGTACTCAGGGTGCTGGGTGCTCAGTACTCAGGGTGCTGGGGGCTCAGTGCTCGGGCTGCTGGGTGCTCAGTGCTCGGGGTGCTGGGTGCTCAGTGCTCGGGGTGCTCGGTGCTTAGTACTCAGGGTACTGGGTGCTCAGTGCTCGGGGTGCTCAGTACTCAGGGTGCTGTGTGTCCAGTGCTCAGGGTGCTGGGTGCTCAGTACTCAGGTTGCTCGGTGCTTAGTACTCAGGATGCTGGGTGCTCAGTACTCCGGGTGCTGTGTGCTCAGTGCTCGGGGTGCTCGGTGCTCAGTGCTCAAGGTGCTGGGTGCTCAGTACTCAGGGTGCTCATTGCTCAGGGTGCAGGGTGCTCAGTGCTCAGGGTGCTGGGTGCTCAGTGCTCAGGGTGCTCGGTGCTCAGTACGTTGGGTGCTCAGTACTCAGGGTGCTGGGTGCTTAGTACTCAGGGTGCTCGGTCCTCAGTGCTCAGGGTGCTGGGTGCTCAGTGCTCGGGGTGCTGGGTGCTCATTACTCAAGGTGCTGGGTGCTCAGTACTCAGGGTGCTCAGTGCTTGGGGTGCTGGGTGCTCAGTACTCAGGGTGCTCAGTGCTTGGGGTGTTGGGTGCTCAGTACTCAGGGTGCTGGGTGCTCAGTACTCAGGGTGCTGGGTGCTAAGTGCTCAGGGTGCTCAGTCCTCAGTACTCAGGGTGTTGGGTGCTCAGTGCTCGGGCTGCTGGGTGCTCAGTGCTCGGGGTGCTGGGTGCTCAGTGCTCGGGGTGCTCGGTGCTCAGTACTCAGGGTGTTGGGTGCTCAGTGCTCGGGCTGCTGCTGGGTGCTCAGTGCTCAGGGTGCTGGGTGCTCAGTGCTCGGGGTGATCGGTGCTCAGTACTCAGGGTGCTGGGTACTCAGTGCTCGGGGTGCTCAGTACTCAGGTTGCTGTGTGTCCAGTGCTCAGGGTGCTGGGTGCTCAGTACTCAGGGTGCTCGGTGCTTAGTACTCAGGGTGCTGGTTGCTCAGTACTCCTTGTGCTGGGTGCTCAGTGCTCGTTGTGCTCGGTGCTCAGTGCTCAAGTTGCTGGGTGCTCAGTACTCAGGGTGCTCATTGCTCAGGGTGCTGGGTGCTCAGTACTCAGGGTGCTGGGTGCTCAGTGCTCACGGTGCTCGGTGCTCAGTACGTTGGGTGCTCAGTACTCAGGGTGCTGGGTGCTCAGTGCTCAGGGTGCTGGGTCCTCAGTGCTCAGGGTGCTGGGTGCTCGGTGCTCAGGGTGCTGGGTGCTCGGTGCTCGGGGTGCTGGGTGCTCAGTGCTCGTAGTGCTCGGTGCTCAGTACTCAGGGTGCTGGGTGCTCAGTGCTCATGGTGCTGGGTGCTCAGTACTCAGGGTGCTGGGTGCTCGGTGCTCAGTACGCTGGGTGCTCAGTACTCAGGGTGCTGGGTGCTCAGTACTCAGGGTGCTCGGTGCTCAGTACTCAGGGTGCTGGGTGCTCAGTGCTCGGGGTGCTGGGTGCTCAGTACTCAGGGTGCTGGGTGCTCAGTACTCAGGGTGCTGGGTGCTCAGTACTCAGGGTGCTGGGTGCTCAGTACTCAGGGTGCTGGGTGCTTAGTACTCAGGGTGCTCAGTGCTCAGTACTTAGGGTGCTCAGTGCTCAGTGCTCGGGGTGCTGGGTGCTCAGTGCTCAGGGTGCTGGGTGCTCAGTGCTCTGGGTGCTCTGTGCTCAGTGCTCAGGGTGCTGGGTGCTCAGTGCTCAGAGTGCTGGGTGCTCAGTACTCCGGGTGCTCGGTGCTCAGTACTCAGAGTGCTCAGTGCTCAGTACTCAGCGTGCTGGGTGCTCAGTGCTCAGGGTGCTCGGTGCTCAGTACTCAGGGTGCTCAGTGCTCAGTACTCAGCGTGCTGGGTGCTCAGTGCACAGGGTGATGGCTGCTCAGTACTCAGGGTGCTGGGTGCTTAGTACTCAGGGTGCTCGGTCCTCAGTGCCCGCGATGCTGGGTGCTCATTACTCAGGGTGCTGGGTGCTCAGTACTCAGGGTGCTCAGTGCTTGCGGTGCTGGGTGCTCAGTTCTCAGGGTGCTCAGTGCTTGGGGTGTTGGGTGCTCAGTACTCAGGGTGCTGGGTGCTCAGTACTCAGGGTGCTGGGTGCCCAGTCCTCAGGGTGCTCAGTGCTCAGTACTCAGGGTGCTGGGTGCTCAGTGCTCGGGCTGCTGGGTGCTCAGTGCTCGGGGTGCTGGGTGCTCAGTGCTCGGGGTGCACGGTGCTCAGTACTCAGGGTGCTGGGTGCACAGGGCTCGGGGTGCTGGGTGCTCAGTGCTCGGGGTGCTGGGTGCTCAGTGCTCGGGGTTCTGGGTGCTCCGTGCTCGGCCCACTGGGTGCTCAGAACTCGGGGTGCTCGGGGCTCAGTACTCAGGGTGCTGGGTGCTCAGTGCTCGGGGTGCTCGGTGCTCAGTACTCAGGGTGCTGGGTGCTCAGTGCTCGGGGTGCTCGGTGCTCAGTACGTTGGGTGCTCACTACTCAGGGTGCTGGGTGCTCAGTGCTCAGGGTGCTGGGTGCTCAGTGCTCAGGGTGCTGGGTGCTCAGTGCTCAGGGTGCTGGGTGCTCAGTGCTCAGGGTGCTGGGTGCTCAGTACTCAGGGTGCTGGGTGCGCAGTGCTTGGGGTGCTGGGTGCGCCGTGCTCAGGGTGCAGGGTGCTCAGTGCTCAGGGTGCTGGGTGCTCAGTACTCGGGGTACTGTGTGCTCAGTGCTCAGGGTGCTGGGTGCTCAGTGCTCAGGGTGCTGGGTGCTCAGTGCTCAGTAATCAGGGTGCTGGGTGCTCAGTGCTCGGGGTGCTGGGTGCTCAGTGCTCAGTACTCAGGGTGCTGGGTGCTCAGTGCTCGGGGTGCTGGATGCTCAGTACTCAGGGTGCTGGGTGCTCAGTGCTCAGGGTGCTGGGTGCTCAGTACTAAGGGTGCTGGGTGCTCAGTGCTCAGAGTGCTGGGTGCTCAGTACTCAGGGTGCTGGGTACTCAGTGCTCGGGGTGCTGGGTGCTCAGTGCTCAGGGTGCTGGGTGCACAGTGCTCAGTGCACAGGGTGCTGGGTGCTCAGTGCTCAGTGCTCAGGGTGCTGGGTGCTCAGTCCTCGGGGTGCTGGGTGCTCAGTTCTCTGGGTGCTCAGTGCTCAGTCCTCAGGGTGCTGGGTGCTCAGTACTCAGGGTGCTGGGTGCTCAGTACTCAGGGAGCTCAGTGCTCGGGGTGCAGGGTGCTCAGTACTCAGGGTGCTGGGGGCTCAGTACTCAGGGTGCTCAGTACTCGGGGTGCGGGGTGCTCAGTACTCAAGGTGCTGGGTGCTCAGTACTCAGGGTGCTGGGTGCTCAGTACTCAGGGTGCGGGGTGCTCAGTACTCAGGGTGCTGGGTGATCAGTACTCGGGTGCTGGGTGCTCAGTGCTCAGGGTGCTGGGTGCTCAGTGCTCGGGGTGCTGGGTGCTCAGTGCTCAGTACCCAGGGTGCTGGGTGCTCAGTGCTCGGGGTGCTGGGTGCTCAGTGCTCAGTACTCAGGGTGCTGGGTGCTCAGTGCTTGGGGTCCTGGGTGCTCAGTGCTCGGGGTGCTGGGTGCTCAGTGCTCAGTACCCAGGGTGCTGGGTGCTCAGTGCTCGGGGTGCTGGGTGCTCAGTGCTCAGTACTCAGGGTGCTGGGTGCTCAGTGCTCAGGGTGCTGGGTACTCAGTGCTCGGGGTGCTGGGTGCTCAGTACTCAGGGTGCTGGGTGCTCAGTACTCAGGGTGCTGGGGGCTCAGTGCTCGGGCTGCTGGGTGCTCAGTGCTCAGTGTGCTGGGTGCTCATTGCTCTGGTGCTCGGTGCTCAGTACTCAGGGTACTGGGTGCTCAGTGCTCGGGGTGCTCAGTACTCAGGGTGCTGTGTGTCCAGTGCTCAGGGTGCTGGGTGCTCAGTACTCAGGGTGCTCGGTGCTTAGTACTCAGGGTGCTGGGTGCTCAGTACTCCGGGTGCTGGCTGCTCAGTGTTCGGGGTGCTCGGTGCTCAGTCCTCAAGTTGCTGGGTGCTCAGTACTCAGGGTGCTCATTGCTCAGGGTGCTGGGTGCTCAGTGCTCAGGGTGCTGGGTGCTCAGTGCTCAGGTTGCTCGGTGCTCAGTACGTTGGGTGCTCAGTACTCAGGGTGCTGGGTGCTCAGTGCTCAGGGTGCTGGGTGCTCGGTGCTCAGGGTGCTGGGTGCTCAGTGCTCAGGGTGCTGGGTGCTCGGTGCTCGGGGTGCTGGGTGCTCAGTGCTCAGGGTGCTGGGTGCTCAGTACTCCTTGTGCTGGGTGCTCAGTGCTCGTTGTGCTCAGTGCTCAGTGCTCAAGTTGCTGGGTGCTCAGTACTCAGGGTGCTCATTGCTCAGGGTGCTGGGTGCTCAGTACTCAGGGTGCTGGGTGCTCAGTGCTCAGGGTGCTCGGTGCTCAGTACGTTGGGTGCTCAGTACTCAGGGTGCTGGGTGCTCAGTGCTCAGGGTGCTGGGTCCTCAGTGCTCAGGGTGCTGGGTGCTCGGTGCTCAGGGTGCTGGGTGCTCGGTGCTCGGGGTGCTGGGTGCTCAGTGCTCGTAGTGCTCGGTGCTCAGTACTCAGGGTGCTCAGTGCTCAGTACTCAGGGTGCTGGGTGCTCAGTGCTCATGGTGCTGGGTGCTCAGTACTCAGGGTGCTGGGTGCTCGGTGCTCAGTACGCTGGGTGCTCAGTACTCAGGGTGCTGGGTGCTCAGTACTCAGGGTGCTCGGTGCTCAGTACTCAGGGTGCTGGGTGCTCAGTGCTCGGGGTGCTGGGTGCTCAGTACTCAGGGTGCTGGGTGCTCAGTGCTCGGGGTGCTCGGTGGTCAGTACGCTGGGTGCTCAGTACTCAGGGTGCTGGGTGCTCAGTACTCAGGGTGCTGGGTGCTCAGTACTCAGGGTGCTGGGTGCTTAGTACTCAGGGTGCTCAGTGCTCAGTACTTAGGGTGCTCAGTGCTCAGTGCTCGGGGTGCTGGGTGCTCAGTGCTCAGGGTGCTGGGTGCTCAGTGCTCTGGGTGCTCTGTGCTCAGTGCTCAGGGTGCTGGGTGCTCAGTGCTCAGAGTGCTGGGTGCTCAGTACTCCGGGTGCTCGGTGCTCAGTACTCAGAGTGCTCAGTGCTCAGTACTCAGCGTGCTGGGTGCTCAGTGCTCAGGGTGCTCGGTGGTCAGTACTCAGGGTGCTCAGTGCTCAGTACTCAGCGTGCTGGGTGCTCAGTGCACAGGGTGATGGGTGCTCAGTACTCAGGGTGCTGGGTGCTTAGTACTCAGGGTGCTCGGTCCTCAGTGCCCGGGATGCTGGGTGCTCATTACTCAGGGTGCTGGGTGCTCAGTACTCAGGGTGCTCAGTGCTTGCGGTGCTGGGTGCTCAGTTCTCAGGGTGCTCAGTGCTTGGGGTGTTGGGTGCTCAGTACTCAGGGTGCTGGGTGCTCAGTACTCAGGGTGCTGGGTGCCCAGTCCTCAGGGTGCTCAGTGCTCAGTACTCAGGGTGCTGGGTGCTCAGTGCTCGGGCTGCTGGGTGCTCAGTGCTCGGGGTGCTGGGTGCTCAGTGCTCGGGGTGCTCGGTGCTCAGTACTCAGGGTGCTGGGTGCTCAGGGCTCGGGGTGCTGGGTGCTCAGTGCTCGGGGTGCTGGGTGCTCAGTGCTCGGGGTTCTGGGTGCTCCGTGCTCGGCCCACTGGGTGCTCAGAACTCGGGGTGCTCGGAGCTCAGTACTCAGGGTGCTGGGTGCTCAGTGCTCGGGGTGCTCGGTGCTCAGTACTCAGGGTGCTGGGTGCTCAGTGCTCGGGGTGCTCGGTGCTCAGTACGTTGGGTGCTCACTACTCAGGGTGCTGGGTGCTCAGTGCTCAGGGTGCTGGGTGCTCAGTGCTCAGGGTGCTGGGTGCTCAGTGCTCAGGGTGCTGGGTGCTCAGTGCTCAGGGTGCTGGGTGCTCAGTACTCAGGGTGCTGGGTGCGCAGTGCTCGGGGTGCTGGGTGCGCCGTGCTCAGTGTGCAGGGTGCTCAGTGCTCAGGGTGCTGGGTGCTCAGTACTCGGGGTACTGGGTGCTCAGTGCTCAGGGTGCTGGGTGCTCAGTGCTCAGGGTGCTGGGTGCTCAGTGCTCAGTAATCAGGGTGCTGGGTGCTCAGTGCTCGGGGTGCTGGGTGCTCAGTGCTCAGTACTCAGGGTGCTGGGTGCTCAGTGCTCGGGGTGCTGGATGCTCAGTACTCAGGGTGCTGGGTGCTCAGTGCTCAGGGTGCTGGGTGCTCAGTACTAAGGGTGCTGGGTGCTCAGTGCTCAGAGTGCTGGGTGCTCAGTACTCAGGGTGCTGGGTACTCAGTGCTCGGGGTGCTGGGTGCTCAGTGCTCAGGGTGCTGGGTGCTCAGTGCTCAGTGCACAGGGTGCTGGGTGCTCAGTGCTCAGTGCTCAGGGTGCTGGGTGCTCAGTCCTCGGGGTGCTGGGTGCTCAGTTCTCTGGGTGCTCAGTGCTCAGTCCTCAGGGTGCTGGGTGCTCAGTACTCAGGGTGCTGGGTGCTCAGTACTCAGGGAGCTCAGTGCTCGGGGTGCAGGGTGCTCAGTACTCAGGGTGCTGGGGGCTCAGTACTCAGGGTGCTCAGTACTCGGGGTGCGGGGTGCTCAGTACTCAAGGTGCTGGGTGCTCAGTACTCAGGGTGCTGGGTGCTCAGTACTCAGGGTGCGGGGTGCTCAGTACTCAGGGTGCTGGGTGATCAGTACTCGGGTGCTGGGTGCTCAGTGCTCAGGGTGCTGGGTGCTCAGTGCTCGGGGTGCTGGGTGCTCAGTGCTCAGTACCCAGGGTGGTGGGTGCTCAGTGCTCGGGGTGCTGGGTGCTCAGTGCTCAGTACTCAGGGTGCTGGGTGCTCAGTGCTTGGGGTGCTGGGTGCTCAGTCCTCAGGGTGCTGATTGCTCAGTGCTCAGGGTGCTGGGTACTCAGTGCTCGGGGTGCTGGGTGCTCAGTACTCAGGGTGCTGGGTGCTCAGTACTCAGGGTGCTGGAGGCTCAGTGCTCGGGCTGCTGGGTGCTCAGTGCTCAGTGTGCTGGGTGCTCATTGCTCTGGTGCTCGGTGCTCAGTACTCAGGGTACTGGGTGCTCAGTGCTCGGGGTGCTCAGTACTCAGGGTGCTGTGTGTCCAGTGCTCAGGGTGCTGGGTGCTCAGTACTCAGGGTGCTCGGTGCTTAGTACTCAGGGTGCTGGGTGCTCAGTACTCCGGGTGCTGGGTGCTCAGTGCTCAGGGCGCTCGGTGCTCAGTCCTCAAGTTGCTGGGTGCTCAGTACTCAGGGTGCTCATTGCTCAGGGTGCTGGGTGCTCAGTGCTCAGGGTGCTGGGTGCTCAGTGCTCAGGGTGCTCGGTGCTCAGTACGTTGGGTGCTCAGTACTCAGGGTGCTGGGTGCTCAGTGCTCAGGGTGCTGGGTGCTCGGTGCTCAGGGTGCTGGGTGCTCAGTGCTCAGGGTGCTGGGTGCTTGGTGCTCGGGGTGCTGGGTGCTCAGTGCTCAGGGTGCTGGGTGCTCAGTACTCAGGGTGCTGGGTGCTCAGTGCTCATGGTGCTGGGTGCTCAGTACTCAGGGTGCTGGATGCTCAGTGCTCAGTACGCTGGGTGCTCAGTACTCAGGGTGCTGGGTGATCAGTACTCAGGGTGCTCGGTGCTCAGTACTCAGGGTGCTGGGTGCTCAGTGCTCGGGGTGCTGGGTGCTCAGTACTCAGGGTGCTGGGTGCTCAGTGCTCGGGGTGCTCGGTGCTCAGTACGCTGGGTGCTCATTACTCAGGGTGCTGGGTGCTCAGTACTCAGGGTGCTGGGTGCTCAGTACTCAGGGTGCTGGGTGCTTAGTACTCAGGGTGCTCAGTGCTCAGTACTTAGGGTGCTCAGTGCTCAGTGCTCGGGGTGCTGGGTGCTCAGTGCTCAGGGTGCTGGGTGCTCAGTACTCGGGGTGCTGGGTGCTCAGTGCTCAGGGTGCTGGGTGCTAAGTGCTCAGAGTGCTGGGTGCTCAGTACTCCGGGTGCTCGGTGCTCAGTACTCAGAGTGCTCAGTGCTCAGTACTCAGCGTGCTGGGTGCTCAGTGCTCAGGGTGCTCGGAGATCAGTACTCAGGGTGCTCAGTGCTCAGTACTCAGCGTGCTGGGTGCTCAGTGCTCAGGGTGCTGGGTGCTCAGTACTCAGGGTGCTGGGTGCTTAGTACTCAGGGTGCTCGGTCCTCAGTGCTCAGGGTGCTGGGTGCTCAGTGCTCGGGGTGCTGGGTGCTCATTACTCAAGGTGCTGGGTGCTCAGTACTCAGGGTGCTCAGTGCTTGGGGTGCTGGGTGATCAGTACTCAGGGTGCTCAGTGCTTGGGGTGTTGGGTGCTCAGTACGCAGGGTGCTGGGTGCTCAGTACTAAGGGTGCTGGGTGCACAGTGCTCAGGGTGCTCAGTCCTCAGTACTCAGGGTGTTGGGTGCTCAGTGCTCGGGCTGCTGGGTGCTCAGTGCTCGGGGTGCTGTGTGCTCAGTGCTCGGGTTGCTCGGTGCTCAGTACTCAGGGTGCTGGGTGCTCAGTGCTCGGGGTGCTGGGTGCTCAGTACTCGGGCTGCTCGGTGCTCAGTACTCAGGGTGCTGGGTGCTCAGTGCTCAGGGTGCTGGGTGCTCAGTACTCAGGGTGCTGGGTGCTCGTTGCTCAGTACGCTGGGTGCTCAGTACTCAGGGTGCTGGCTGCTCAGTACTCAGGGTGCTCGGTGCTCAGTACTCAGGGTGCTTGGTGCTCAGTACTCAGGGTGCTCTGTGCTTGGGGTGCTTGGTGCTCAGTACTCAGGGTGCTCAGTGCTTGGGGTGTTGGGTGCTCAGTACTCAGGGTGCTGGGTGCTCAGAGCTCTGGGTGCTGGGTGCTCAGTACTCAGGGTGCTTGGTGCTCAGTACTCAGGGTGCTGGGTGCTCAGTGCTCGGGGTGCTGGGTGCTCAGTGCTCGTGGTGCTGGCTGCTCAGTGCTCGTGCAGCTGGGTGCTCAGTGCTCGGGGTTCTGGGTGCTCAGTGCTCGGGGTGCTCGGAGCTCAGTACTCAGGCTGCTGGGTGCTCAGTACTCGGGGTACTGGGTGCTCAGTACTCAGGGTGCTGGGTGCTCAGTCCTCAGGGTGCTGGGTGATCAGTACTCGGGTGCTGGGTGCTCAGTGCTCAGGGTGCTGGGTGCTCAGTGCTCGGGGTGCTGGGTGCTCAGTGCTCAGTACTCAGGGTGATGGGTGCTCAGTGCTCGGGGTGCTGGGTGCTCAGTGCTCAGTACTCAGTGTGCTGGGTGCTCAGTGCTCAGGGTGCTGGGTGCTCATTGCTCAGGGTGCTGGGTGCTCAGTGCTCAGGGTGCTGGGTACTCAGTGCTCAGGGTGCTGGGTACTCAGTGCTCGGGGTGCTGGGTGCTCAGTACTCAGGGTGCTGGGTGCTCAGTACTCAGGGTGCTGGGTGCTCAGTGCTCAGGGTGCTGGGTGCTCAGTGCTCAGGGTGCTCGGTGCTTAGTACTCAGGGTGCTCGGTGCTCGGGGTGCTGGGTGCTCAGTGCTCGGGGTGCTGGGTGCTCAGTGCTCTGGGTGATGTGTGCTCAGTGCTCGGGGTGCTGGGTGCTCAGTGCTCGGGGTGCTGGGTGCTCAGTGCTCGGGGTGTTAGGTGCTCAGTACTCGGGGTGCTCGGTGCTCAGTACTCAGGGTGCTGGGTGCTCAGTGCTCAGGGTGCTGGGTGCTCAGTACTCAGTGTGCTGGGTGCTAGGTGCTCAGTACGCTGGCTGCTCAGTACTCAGGGTGCTGGCTGCTCAGTACTCAGGGTGCTCGGTGCTCAGTACTCAGGGTGCTGGGTGCTCAGTGCTCGGGGTGCTGGGTGCTCATTACTCAGGGTGCTGGGTGCTCAGTACTCAGGGTGCTCGGTGCTCAGTGCTCAGGGTGCTGGGTGCTCAGTACTCAGGGTGCTGGGTGCTCAGTGCTAGGGGTGCTGGGTGCTCAGTACTCAGGTTGCTGGGTGCTCAGTGCTAGGGGTGCTGGGTGCTCAGTGCTCATTGTGCTCTGTGCTCAGTGCTAGGGGTGCTGGGTGCTCAGTACTCAGGGTGCTGGGTGCTCAGTACTCAGGGTGCTGGGTGCTCAGTGCTCAGGGTGCTGGGTGCTCAGTGCTCAGGGTGCTCGGTGCTTAGTACTCAGGGTGCTCGGTGCTCGGGGTGCTGGGTGCTCAGTGCTCGGGGTGTTAGGTGCTCAGTACTCGGGGTGCTCGGTGCTCAGTACTCAGGGTGCTGGGTGCTCAGTGCTCAGGGTGCTGGGTGCTCAGTACTCAGGGTGCTGGGTGCTCGGTGCTCAGTACGCTGGGTGCTCAGTACTCAGGGTGCTGGCTGCTCAGTACTCAGGGGGCTCGGTGCTCAGTACTCAGGGTGCTGGGTGCTCAGTGCTCGGGGTGCTGGGTGCTCATTACTCAGGGTGCTGGGTGCTCAGTACTCAGGGTGCTCAGTGCTTGGGGTGTTGGGTGCTGAGTACACAGGTTGCTGGGTGCTCAGTGCTCAGGGTGCTGGGTGCTCAGTACTCAGGGTGCTGGGTGCTCAGTACTCAGGGTGCTGGGTGCTCAGTGCTCGGGGTGCTGGGTGCTCAGTGCTCGGCGTGCTGGGTGCTCAGTGCTCGGGGGTGCTGGCTGCTCAGTGCTCAGGGTGCTGGGTGCTCAGTGCTCAGGGTGCTGGGTGCTCAGTGCTCGGGGTGCTCGAGCTCAGTACTCAGGGTGCTGGGTGCTCAATACTCAGGGTGCTGGGTGCTCATTGCTCGGGCTGCTGGGTGCTCAGTGCTCGGGGTGCTGGGTGCTCAGTGCTCGGGGTTCTGGGTGCTCAGTGCTCGGGGCGCTGGGTGCTCAGTGCTCGGTGTGCTCGAGCTCAGTACTCAGGGTGCTGGGTGCTCAGTGCTCAGGGTGCTGGGTGCTCAGTACTCAGGGTGCTGGGTGCTCGTTGCTCAGTACGCTGGGTGCTCAGTACTCAGGGTGCTGGCTGCTCAGTACTCAGGGTGCTCGGTGCTCAGTACTCAGGGTGCTTGGTGCTCAGTACTCAGGGTGCTCTGTGCTTGGGGTGCTGGGTGCTCAGTACTCAGGGTGCTCAGTGCTTGGGGTGTTTGGTGCTCAGTACTCAGGGTGCTGGGTGCTCAGAGCTCTGGGTGCTGGGTGCTCAGTACTCAGGGTGCTGGGTGCTCAGTACTCAGGGTGCTGGGTGCTCAGTGCTCGGGGTGCTGGGTGCTCAGTGCTCGTGGTGCTGGCTGCTCAGTGCTCGTGCAGCTGGGGTGCTCAGTGCTCGGGGTTCTGGGGTGCTCAGTGCTCGGGGTGCTTGGAGCTCAGTACTCAGGCTGCTGGGTGCTCAGTGCTCGGGGTGCTCCGTGCTCAGTACTCAGCGTGCTGGGTGCTCAGTGCTCGGGGTGCTCGGTGCTCAGTACGTTGGGTGCTCAATACTCAGGGTGCTGGGTGCTCAGTGCTCAGGGTGCTGGGTGCTCAGTGCTCAGGGTGCTGGGTGCTCAGTGCTCAGGGTGCTGGGTGCTCTGTGCTCAGGGTGCTGGGTGCGCAGTGCTCGGGGTGCTTGGTGCTCAGTGCTCAGGGTGCAGGGTGCTCAGTGCTCAGTGTGCTGGGTGCTCAGTACTCGGGGTACTGGGTGCTCAGTACTCAGGGTGCTGGGTGCTCAGTCCTCAGGGTGCTGGGTGATCAGTACTCGGGTGCTGGGTGCTCAGTGCTCAGGGTGCTGGGTGCTCAGTGCTCGGGGTGCTGGCTGCTCAGTGCTCAGTACTCAGGGTGCTGGGTGCTCAGTGCTCGGGGTGCTGGGTGCTCAGTGCTCAGTACTCAGTGTGCTGGGTGCTCAGTGCTCAGGGTGCTGGGTGCTCATTGCTCAGGGTGCTGGGTGCTCAGTGCTCAGGGTGCTGGGTACTCAGTGCTCAGGGTGCTGGGTACTCAGTGCTCGGGGCGCTGGGTGCTCAGTACTCAGGGTGCTGGGTGCTCAGTACTCAGGGTGCTGGGTGCTCAGTGCTCAGGGTGCTGGGTGCTCAGTGCTCAGGGTGCTCGGTGCTTAGTACTCAGGGTGCTCGGTGCTCGGGGTGCTGGGTGCTCAGTGCTCGGGGTGCTGGGTGCTCAGTGCTCTGGGTGATGTGTGCTCAGTGCTCGGGGTGCTGGGTGCTCAGTGCTCGGGGTGCTGGGTGCTCAGTGCTCGGGGTGTTAGGTGCTCAGTACTCGGGGTGCTCGGTGCTCAGTACTCAGGGTGCTGGGTGCTCAGTGCTCAGGGTGCTGGGTGCTCAGTACTCAGGGTGCTGGGTGCTCGGTGCTCAGTACGCTGGGTGCTCAGTACTCAGGGTGCTGGCTGCTCAGTACTCAGGGTGCTCGGTGCTCAGTACTCAGGGTGCTGGGTGCTCAGTGCTCGGGGTGCTGGGTGCTCATTACTCAGGGTGCTGGGTGCTCAGTACTCAGGGTGCTCGGTGCTCAGTGCTCAGGGTGCTGGGTGCTCAGTACTCAGGGTGCTGGGTGCTCAGTGCTAGGGGTGCTGGGTGCTCAGTACTCAGGTTGCTGGGTGCTCAGTGCTAGGGGTGCTGGGTGCTCAGTGCTCAGGGTGCTCTGTGCTCAGTGCTAGGGGTGCTGGGTGCTCAGTACTCAGGGTGCTGGGTGCTCAGTACTCAGGGTGCTGGGTGCTCAGTGCTCAGGGTGCTGGGTGCTCAGTGCTCAGGGTGCTCGGTGCTTAGTACTCAGGGTGCTCGGTGCTCGGGGTGCTGGGTGCTCAGTGCTCGTGGTGTTAGGTGCTCAGTACTCGGGGTGCTCGGTGCTCAGTACTCAGGGTGCTGGGGTGCTCAGTGCTCAGGGTGCTGGGTGCTCAGTACTCAGGGTGCTGGGTGCTCGGTGCTCAGTACGCTGGGTGCTCAGTACTCAGGGTGCTGGCTGCTCAGTACTCAGGGGGCTTGGTGCTCAGTACTCAGGGTGCTGGGTGCTCAGTGCTCGGGGTGCTGGGTGCTCATTACTCAGGGTGCTGGGGTGCTCAGTACTCAGGGTGCTCAGTGCTTGGGGTGCTGGGTGCTCAGTGCTCAGGGTTCTGGGTGCTCAGTGCTCGGGGCGCTGGGTGCTCAGTGCTCGGGGTGCTCGAGCTCAGTACTCAGGGTGCTGGGTGCTCAGTGCTCGGGGTGCTCGGTGCTCAGTACTCAGGGTGCTGGGTGCTCAGTGCTCGGGGTGCTCGGTGCTCAGTACGTTGGGTGCTCACTACTCAGGGTGCTGGGTGCTCAGTCCTCAGGGTGCTGGGTGCTCAGAACTCAGGGTGCTGGGTGCGCAGTGCTTGGGGTGCTGGGTGCTCAGTGCTCAGGGTGCTGGGTG